>NC_056738.1:112264598-112379598 GCF_019279795.1 Protopterus annectens | reverse complement strand
CATTCTTATATATACTTTCCTATACATACCTTTTGACATAGCACAGTGTGGAAAACAGTGGTTAACACAATATTACTATTCTGATATCAGATCTTGGTGCATGAAACATTTCAAATCATACAATACCAGAGTAAACACAACCAGTCTGGGGTTTTCACTTTTATTGACAAGTACTTACACATTTATTGATATGTAACTTGTATGTCACTATTACTCTCCTACTCGCTTCTTCAGTCATTAAAAACCATACCCATTTTTAAATACCGCAAGGTGACATTCTACTACTTCTTATTTATTTGCCCTACATAATACCACATAGATTGTTACTCACCAGCCTCACGACACAGCCTTAGCAGCCTGCTGGCATGGGCTTCCAAGTTCACAGCCCTCTCATCTGCAGCTGTACAGGAGATAAGAAAAAACAATTATGCATACCTATCCATCACATACACAGGCTGGACTTTGGAGAACACTTATTTTGACTAATACTTACATATGGCTGGAGCATTCCCCGCCCGGGTATCTTGGACTCACTGGTAAAAAAGGTCCATCTTCCTCCGCTTCAAGTCAGCAAATTGGTGCTGGACCTGCTCACCAGTCAAAGGGATGCCAGTGGCAGTGGTGAGATCTGAGGCAAGATGGTCCCAGACCTCTGCTTTGTACTGGGAGCCCTGGTACTGGTCCTGCAGCAGTTGCTCTTCATGGTCTTTAATGAGGAGTTCGATCATGACCCTGGACTCCTGAATGCCCCAGTGCTGCACCCGAAAGCACACACCTTCAGCTACACCAGCCATAGTGCCTACAGTGGGGAGCTACAACTGGTTATGAGATGTATTCCCACCTGCAAGGTTTAAATAGGGCTAATTTCCCACCCTTTGCTGTGATCTGACAGTTTGGAAACTGCTGAGCTAAACTAAACACTAGGCAAACCTGCTTAGCTAAGATAATTATTGCTTAAAGGGGTAGATGCTTAGCCTTGCTTACCAGTCTGCAAATCCACTTAGCTACGCTAAGTCTTGCTTAAACTTTAAATTTCACTGACACCTCATATTTGGAGCTGCTACACTATCCTGGTTAACATATACATAATACTCACTACCTGTTTATAAAAAAAAATTTAGTTGTGTTTCACTTATGAAAATGCATGGACTGCTGTGGGGCTCAAACCATGACTGCCTGTATGCTAGGTGAATGCTCAAACCACTACATTATTCCACTTTTGCTAGTTTGACTGTATATTCCTATTTAGCTTCTTTTGATGTTTGACCTCTGCTATGCATAGCTGCTCGACAGGTACACCTACTTAGCTATGGTTAAAATTTATTGGTTTAATAAAAAAAAAAGATTTTGAGGATTTAAATGAGATTTAACTTTTTCTCACTTTAGGAGTATGCCTGCCATAATGGGGGAACAAGGGCAGGACACTAGGGACAATTTTGGCACTTTAAAAGTGCATGGGATAACAGGTTTTGTGTTAGCATTTATTTTGTAAGGTGTATGGGAACTCAGGCATGTCAGTGTTGTGTTTCTACTGTTATTTTATTTCTTCTTTTAACATTTGTTGACCAGGTATGTCTGACTAGGAAGGGAAGCCTATTTTTAGCAGAGGCCTGTGGTGACATGCACCAGATGCATGTCTGTGGCATGCATTCTGCAGATATACTGCACAATTGTGCAGTATATCATCAGACAACTGTGTTTTGCTTTTACAAGTGCCATAGCAGCACTTTCTGAGTGAAGGGGCATGTTACATGTGCGGGCACTGCTGTAACATGCCCCCTGCACTCGTTCAGAGATCATGTCTGTGTAGGTGTTACAGCAGCGTGCCTTCATGAATATACAAGGCACGCTGCTGTGTTGCATGGACACAGTCTATTCCATGTAAGAATAGTTTATTCTTGCAAGGAACTTTACTGAATCCTGGGGTTTGTTTTTTCATGAGAATTAAATTCTATCACAGAGGCCAAAATTAGTTCCTACTCAGTAGTTCTGAGGTATTCAAATATGAGATTATAAAGAACTTAGATTTGAGTATGTTTGTTGTTTAAATACAAAGGGCTTGCCTAGACTGTAGTTAGATCTTGACTTCCATACAATCATTATATTTCATGGATTGTCAGTGTGATGTTCTTTAATACTTGACTTTTAGATTCAGCAGCAGCACACAGGAATAAATATGAGTCTTGAAACTAGTTCTGCATTCAGTAAAAAGTAGCCATGAGCATGCTTTGTTTATCTGGTATTAAGTTCCCTCACCAAAAGAGTATAAAGTCAGGATATTGGATGAGGTGAACAGTGCATTGTCATTTCACAGTAACAAATATGCAAACAATTCAAAGGCTGCTACAAACCAAGAAAAGGCATTTGACATATTTTTAGAGTGATGCTTTTGGAGGCAGCTGTGGATCGTACACAGGTTGCTTAAGGGACCAAGGATGAAGCTGGTGATTAGCGTGAGTAAGAGGATGGCACTGATATGGACCGGCAGGTTTTGTGATTAAAGGGATTTTATTTGTACAGGAGTACATGATGTACATCCAGTAAAGGATTCTTTGAGAGTGACTTTTTTGTTCTTTTGCTATAAACTAAGGCCAATAATGTATGTCTCTTTCAATATTCTGTTCCAGCCTACAAGTAGATGATTTGTTTACAGTAAGCACCTTTATTGTAGCAACTGCACAACTCTGGTTGAAGACTTCTATTGTTTCCCCTTTCTCGTTGATTCAGCTGCATCACTGAACAGTAGGAGACCAACGTCTTGGACTGCATCCCCTGTGAGGTGGGACAGTCAATGTTGATATACGTACCCTGCATTCATGATGCAGAATTGAATAGGAACGGAGCTCACTGGTCATCCTGTGGCTGCATTAAAATAATCTTACACTGAAGATTTTAAAGTTAAGCAGAAATAAGGCTTTCTGGTTACTAAGCAATGTGACAGAGGCACTGTGAAAATGTATAAAGGGGGTATGTGTGCCAGGAGTAAGTAAACAGACAAATGCTTATATGCAGAGTGATATATTTATTGTAGACATTGGCATATCATATATATATTAACTAAGCAATATCAAAAATATTATTGTAGCTAAAACTGCACAGCTACTTGCCTGTATATTAGTAAATATTCAATGTATTTAAAGTATATTTAAACATCTTTGCAGATTTCTGTTAGCCACTACAGTGGCATATTCTAGAATCATACCACCCTTTATGTAAAATAACAGTTCTTTATTTCTGCCTCATCTCTCTCTGCAGTTGCATGTAATACATTAGATTTTCTCTACCCTTGCACTTTAGTATTAGGTCAATTTCCAGTCCACAGAAGATGCACTGCATCCTTATCACATAGTTTATATTAGCTGAGTTTAGTTTATTGTCCCTTAATCAGGTTTATAGGTTATTCATATGGTCCCTTTTCAGAAATGGTATATATTCAAGACTCATATAATGCAGGTACAATTAATAAGTTGAACATATTGTTCTAATAATTAACACAAAGCATTGGATATGGTATTCATTATCAAGGTCAATAGCTTTGAACACCTGTTTCATTGAGTGTGCCCTTTCTCAAAAATGATACACTCCTAAAGGAGGTTTATATAAGTTGGGGATTTGGGGGTGAAGTCCCCCCACAGCACTGGGATGGGGGCTCTAAAACATTTGGAGAGTGACACTATTGTAGGGGGAAAACTTAATAAAATAGTGCTGTGAAGCCATCAACCTGCAAGTAATTTCAAAACCTTAAGGCCAAGCCAAGTAACCTATAATGAAACAGAATTTTAGTTCATATATAGTTTTTGATTTTTGAGTCCAAAGACGTAACAGTGAATTCGATAACTTTCTCATTTCAGTACTTTAGTTCAGTGATGGTTAACATAATGGGAAAATACTGTCATCATCATCTTCTTTCAGCTGCTCCCGTTAGGGATCGCCACAGCAGATAATCTTTTTCCATTTCTTCCTGTCCTCTGCATCTTGCTCTGTCACACCAGCTACCTGCATGTCCTCTCTCACCACATCCATAAACCTTATCTTAGGCCTTCCTCTTTTCCTGTTACCTGGTAGCTTCATCCTTAACATCTTTTTCCTAATATACTCAGCATCCCTCCTCAGCACATGTCCAAACCAATGTAATCTTGCCTCTCTGGCTTTGTCTCCAAACCTTCCAACCTGGGCTGACCCTATAATATACTTATTCCTAATCCTGTCCAGCCTTGTCACATCCAATGCAAATCTTAACATCATTAACTCTGCCACATCCAGCTCAAACTCCTGCCTTTTTTTCAATGCCACTGTCTCCAACCCATATAACATAGCTGGTCTCACTACCCTCTTCTAGACCTTCACTTTCACTCTTACTGGTACTCGTCTGTCACAAATCAGTCCTGACACTCTTCTCCACCCACTCCATCCTGCCTGTACTCTCTTCTTCACCTCTCTTCCACACTCTCCATTACTCTGAACTATTGATCCCAAGTATTTAAACTCATCCACCTTTACCACTTCTACTCCTTGAATCCTCACCATTCCTCTATCCTCCCTCTCATTCATACACATATATTCTGTCTTAGTCCTGCTGACCTTCATTCCTCTTCTCTCTAGAGCATATCTCCATCTCTCCAGGGTCTCTTCCACCTGTTCCCTACTCTCACTACAGATCATAATGTCATCTGCAAACATCAGAGTCCACGGGGACTCCTGTCTGATCTCGTCTGTCAACCTGTCCATCACCATTGCAAATAAGAAAGGACTCAGAGCTGATCCTTGATGTAACCCTATCTACACCTTAAATGCATCTGTCACTCCCATCACAGACCTCACCACTGTCACACTACCCTCGTACATATCCTGTACCACTCTTACATACTTCTCAGACACTCCTGACCCTCATACAATACTACAAATCCTCTCTAGGCACCCTGTCATATGCTTTCTCTAAGTCTAAAAAAATACAATGCAACTCCTTCTGACCTTCTCTGTACTTCTCCATCAACATTCTCAGAGCAAACATTGCATCTGTAGTGCTCTTTCCTGGCATGAAACCATACTGCTGATCACTAATCATCACTTCCCTTCTTAACCTAGCTTCCACTACTCTTTCCCATAACTTCATGCTTTGACTGATCACTTTAATCCCTCTGTAGTTACTACAGCTCTGCACATCACCCTTATTCTTAAAAATCGATACCAAAACACTTTTTCTCCATTCCTCAGGCATCCTCTCACTTTCCAAGATTTCATTAAACAATCTGGTTAAAAACTCCACTGCCATTTCACCTAAACACCTCCATGCTTCCACAGGTATGTCATCTGGACCAACAGCCTTTCCATTCTTCATCCTCTTCATAGCTATCCTTACTTCCTCCTTGGAAATCCATTGTACTTCATGATTCACTATCCCCACATCATCCAACCTTCTCTCCCTCTCATTCTCTTCATTCATCAACCCCTCAAAGTACTCTTTCCATCTCCTCAACACACTCTCCTCGCTTGTATATTTCCCTCATTATCCTTTGTCACCTTTACCTGCTGCACATCTTTCCTAGCTCGGTCCCTCTGTCTAGCCAAGCGGTACAGGTCCTTTTCTCCCTCCTTAGTGTCCAACATTTCATACAACTCTTCATATGCCTTATCCTTAGTATTTGGCAGATACTGTACTAATTCCAAATGCACCAGTTATTATGTTATGCCAACTTTATAGTGAATATTTAACCTTTTTTAACTGTTTGACTGCCTTGCCTTTCTTACCTACAAATTGTCATGTCACTATGTACATTGCTGCTACTGCTATTTCATTTGATCATGATACTGAAAATACATTTTTTTCCTCAAGTACTTAAGACAGAAATCTATCTATCCTCCTGAATGAATCTGTGGATTGTTTATGCATACTATATACTACGTGACCCAGAATGCACAAGGAAAAATAGTAAGCATGCATCAAAGCCATGCAGACCTTGATCTGGGTAGGTTGTTATCCCCTCAGAGTTAATTTTAGCCATGGTTTGTATCTTACTCTTGGTATTCAAATGTACTACATTGCATGAAAAGCTTCACATATAAAGTAGGGCAAAGGCAGTTCTCTGATTAGCTCACATATTGCATAATATAGCTTATTTCACGTAACCTGTTGTTTCTAGGGGAACAGGAGGTATTACTTGGGGGTAAAAAGGATTAGAAATACAACATTTCCAGTTTGCTACTGTTTGAGCTATTGACTTTGCAATTAAATGCTTGCTGCTTTCTATAAAGCATCACCAGTTTGCACACTGACAAACAAGCATAAAAGCAACATTTTTTTTGTTTGTTTGTTTCCTTACCTCACAAAGTTTTTTCTTACTGTTGTGATTTGTTTGGCTTTAACTAATATTGTAGCATTAGTATTAGTATTATAAAGGTTGGAATGGTGAGTATTCAAATACAGAGACATAGTTAAGGTGGGGTAAAGGGGCAGTTGCCCCTTGCCACAGTGTGTTAGGAGGTGTGATCAGCAAATGACAATGTTTTTTAGAGCATTTCCAGCATTCAGATGCAAATGCTGATATTGTTTCTGCAGTCAACACTGAAGCACTTTAGCACTTTGAGTTGCTACAAATGTAGCAAATAGTTTCCTATGGTTTAAAGAGAAAGAAAAGCATGGATAGGAACAGAAGAACTTGAACTTTTCTTTTTGTTTTTTATGTATGTAGAGGAGCAGAAGAGCCTTTTTTTGTTTTTGAGGAAGACGCCAAATTGAGGGATAACTCTGAGTAACAGAATAACTAGCTATATCTTTGTACAAGTGTATTCTGAATGACAGGGAAAGCTAAGTAGAATTATAAATGCCCACTTATATTTGTTTAACAATAGGTGAGTGTGTACCTTTGCATTCTGTTCTGCACATTTCATAATAATACATTTTGTGACACGAGTGCTAATGTTATTTGTGCAGCAAGTTTTTTTTCCCTTGAATTTTTAGGCATTTTTTTGTCGGCAGTCATGGAATCCTTTTACTATAGTTCAAACGGATGTTTTTTTTTTTTTATGAACAAATACACTCTGATCATAAGTTTTCATACCTAATTAATGATGATTGCTAATAAACTTACAATGTGACTATTTGCTTCAATGTGATTGTTTTGTAATCCTAAATGACTTGCTTACTGCTGTATTTCATGCCTCCACAGTTTGACTTCAATATCAAGATCACTGGTACTACACCAAATGTAATTTGTTTCACATGATTGTCCTTGTTATGTCTCATAATGTTGCACTTTCTGACACTAATGCTAAGGTCATTAATACTGCAGAAAGTGTGTTTTCTTATTTAATTTGTAGTCCATAAATTGTCCATTTGCCATGTTACATGATGCATTCACTGGCCTTAACACTGAGGTCATTCCTATTCATAGGATCATAGGAGGATACTAGGCTAATGGCCCTGGGACCCTTACAAGCCAAGCCAAGAGTTTATCCCCAAAAAGAAACTTCAGTCAACACTTGTCACCTCTGTCAGTGAGGGACACAGATGGAACCCCTGGGACAAATTTGTGGTTTCCCATCCACTCATCAAGGTTGCACTTGAAAAGGGTTGGCAAGGTACTCTGTTTGATGTGTATGGAAAGTCTATTCCAGAGACAGGGCAGAATCTGGGAGACAAACCTGTCTCTCTGGCAGGTTTTGTTGATGTCGCATATTAGATTCAGGCCTTTCACGCAGGTAATGTGTGAGGAGTTAAACTTAAGGATATGGAGCATATCTAGTAGGGCAGGGTCTGAGATTGCCTTGTAGGCAAGACACAGATCACCTCTGAGCAATCTGTACGATACTGAGTAGAGTAATAGTGATTTGAGGCTATCCACATAGGACAAGTGTTGAAGGCCATGGATTTTCTTTGTGTGGTATTTCTGTGGCCTTTCCAGTTGGTGCAGACGTTTGGAGAGGTGCATACCAAACGGGGCATTATATTCAATTATTGGTCTAATGAGGGAGGAGTATATAACCTCCTTTTTTCTGGATGCAGTCCCTTTACTTATGAAATGAACCAAGTAAAAGGCTTTTCTGACCACTGCCACTACATGATGGTCAAAAGCGAGATTGTTATCAGCCTGAATACCCAGGTCTCTCACCACAGATTGTGTGTTTAAGGGGTTGCCATTGATGTGGTAATCAGTAGGGGCCTTATTTCTACCGAATGGTATGTTGATACATTTTTTTGCATTTAGTTTAAGGCCACGATTTTGGCACCAGTCATTAGTTGCTGTGAGACCCTCTTGTAGTAGGTTAACATCATTTGGGGAGTCAATGACAGCAACCAACTTACAGTTGTATGCCAACTTGGTCAGTCACAGGCCTTTTGTCTTTGCCTGGACCTCTGAGAAGTAGATGCCAAACAGTAGAGGTCCCAGGACCTTGAGAGTCCTGTCGGTGAGCCAGATGGCCACCTATCTGATGAGATAGGGATTTACACCAAGTTGTGTTAGCTTTTCAATGACGCCTGAGTGGGGGATTGTGTTAAAGCCCTTGGCCAAGTCAAGGTAAGCTGCATGTACTGACTTTCCCACATCTAGGGCCCTGGTGACAGTCTCAAACAAGTCAACCAGGTTCAACAGGCAAGATCTGACCTTGACAAATCCAAACTAGGTGGGGTCAAGTGCTTGGAGATTGCCTATGTCCTTGTTTATGAGATCCATAATAATATGCTCTATGGCTTTACAGATCAGACTTGTCAAGCTAATGGGGCGATAGTTTCCAGGGTCCGTAGTGGCACCACCTTTGTGCATGGGGATGACAATGGCAGTTCTTCACTCTGCTGGAATGAAGCCTGTACTTAGGCTTTGGTTGAATAGGGTGTTCAATGACAAAGCCAGTTCTTGCTGGAGATGGTGCCAAATACAGCCTGGGATACTATCAGCTCTCTTGGAAGCTTTGTTCTTTGCCTTGGATATGGCCTTTAACACTTGATCTATGGAGATGTGAGATGCAGGACAAGTATTGGGAATGTCAAAAGGGCCTTTGGGGGGGTACAGGGGGGTGAGGTTTGTGCTGAACCTATCTGCCAGTAGGTTGGCTAAGTCAACAGGTTCAGTGTAAGTGATATTGTTAAGTACTAATTCAGAACAAACCTGGGCTTTGCCATGGAGGTTCCTGATGTAACTGAAGAAGGCTTTGTGGTTTCCCTTTGTTTTGGAGGCTAGTTTCGATTCATAATTGGCTTTGGAGGTTTTCACTAGTGATCTAATTTACTTTTTGAGGCTAAGGAGGAAGTTTTTCCAATTTGGAATTTGTTTCTTCTTACCCTTGGACAACAATTTCTTCCTTTTGTTGTAAAGCCAGTTGATAGAGGATGTCCATCAAACAGGTTTGTGTTTCCTTGAGGAGAAGATTTTAATTCTGTTGGGTATGGCTGAGTCCATGCAGTTGTACAGGTGCTTGTATACTGCATTGGCATACTGTTCAGCATAGGTGTCTGCATCCCCTGAGGGGGGCAGTGGCGTGAAGCTACAGATACTCTCCCTTAGTAGGTTGTAGTCAACTTTTGAGAAGTTTCTAGCTTGATTATGGCTGGGGGGGGATAGAAACTTTGAACAAGACAGTCTGATGATCTGATCTCACCAGGGAAGAACATACTATTGAAATGGTGCAGTGGTTGCCCATGTTGGTGAGAACCAAGTCCAGAATGTTATCTCCCCATGTGGGGGATGAGACGAGCTGGTCTAGTGCATTAGAATTGATGAAGTCAAGGAATCATTGAGTGAGTGCATGAGTGCAGGAATAGTTCACCCAGTCTATGGTGGGGTAGTTGAAGTAACCAAGGATCAGGGTGTTAGGGGGTACCTTGATGAAGTCAAGTAGATCCAGGCAAGAGGAGTGGATGTCCTGAGTCATGGAGGGGGGTCTATAGCTGGCTATAACTTGAATGGATGTCTTGCCAACTGTCAGTTGCACCTGAAGTAGTTCCAGTGGATCATGGTGGCAGACCAGTCTGGAGGTGTGCTTACCTTTAATGAAGATAGAGACCCCACCACCTTTAGTCTTCCCTACCTCTTTTACACCATATCTCTTTTTATTATATAGTTATGCAATATATATGCAGTGGTACCATATTGTAGAAAATGTAATTTTATAGACATTCTCAGAAAAGTGAAACCTTTTACACGGTATGCAGACTAATTTTTTGACTTTCCTAGATATGCATGAGTAAATATTATCTTTTAGAGTTATTTTTGCCTTGCATTGCGTTGAATGTATCAGTGGTGTGATTTTATGAGCTCATAATCTATTTTGTAGCATGAAATAATCCTGCTTTGCCAGCTTTTATGATGCCATATTTACTGTCCTTTAATCCTTTGGTAGTGTTGTACCATGTGTATTTTGGTCAGTAGTCATATAGAACTGCAGCATTTAAGATGTTGTAGAGACTAATATTTTCTGTCTTGTAGTCATACAGTACACAACTGAAGTTTTGAGTTTTAATGATGGTTGTCATTTTTAATTGTATGATCATTTCGGCCATGCAGAGACTATAACCTTTTTAACATAATACTGATGACAGGTGAAATGTTCCACTGAGAGTTAATAATAGTTGGCTTTTTTGTTTAACCCTTCCATCCATGTAAAACGTCAGTATTTTGGGTGGCATAGAGGTTGGATCAAATTTACAACCATGCTTTATAGCTGTAGGGACACAATGTTGTCTGGAAAACATGTAGTCTTGCTTCAATATAAAAGGAATAATTCTGCAGACATGGCCCACATGGAACACATTGCTAAGATTCTCCAGTAGCTGTTAAGTTTCAAATCGTTTATTGATATTCAGCATTATAGTGAAAACTGTTTTTGAGTGTTTCTTGTCTTTGGAGTTCTACATTCTGTCTGGTCATTAACAGCCTTATTTTACAAACCCACAGGGTAAAGACTGTCTGGATCATCATGGGGACAGGAATATGGATGGCACACCAAACAAGAGAAGGAGGTACAGAGTTTTTCAAGCAAGCTAGGATAATGTCTTTGAGTGACTATCTGCAAGTAGGGGTGTAGTGAAGTATGCTTTCAGTAAGAGCTGTGACACAGACTTCACAGTATTTCATTGAGGACAACATGACATGCAGCTGTGTGCCAACAGTGAGAGACACCAACAGAACTGTAAATATGCAGCTGGAAAGACAATGTCAGACTTCTTTGGCACTTACAGCTTGACAGGCTCAAAAGTGATAGAGGAAGAATTTGCTTTTTTTATCACTCCATAATAAATATTACATTATTCACAGCAGGAGAACACATTCTTAAATTTAGGAGAAAGTATGAGGAACAATATTTTCTAAGAAAAAAATGACATGTGGAGCAACAAAGGCAACCTGCATTGCAATAGAACTTATAGGACCTTGTTACCAGAATGAATTTGCTACCAATTTGTCAGAAATCACCCTTCTGTGCATGCATATAGACCAAAACACAGATATGTGTGATGGGAAGCATTTTGTAATCCATTTGGGTTACCTAGATGAAATCATTGTAAAAAATGTAGTTTGTTTTCTTGATATGCCAAAATGTTCATCAGAGAGTGGGCAAGCATTATTTGATTCCTTAATGTCCATAGTGACAAAATGTGACATTCTAGTCTCCAACACTGCAGACTTTTCTTCAGACAACACTGCCTCAGTGATTGGAAAGTACAATCCTGTGCTATCTTGTTTAAAAGAGGTGAAGCCTACCATTATTAATATGGTATATCTGTGCCACCTGGAAGATGTTTATAGTAAGGCTGATATGAAAGCTTTGTACTGACCAGTAGAAGAACTAATATCAATTATGTACTGCCATTTTAATTTCAGTGCACAAGGCAACAAAAACTGAAAAACTGATTTATTCACGGACACTGAGCCTCTCAAGATTATTAGGCATGCAACAAAGTCTGGCATTGTATGCAGAGGTTAAGTTTGTAAGCTGTCATTCCTGTTCTATAGGGTTTGATTTCCTCAGCCTTCATTTAACTACTGAGTGTCCTTGAGCAAGTCACTTAACCAGGCAGTGCTTGGGGCAAATGGGAGTTTGGGCTAGGCTTCTCAATGGTCCCTTGGACTGCAAGCCCATGTGATAGTACACCTTGGGAATGTCATAATAGAACCGTGGGCTAATATTTTTCTCTGCAGAACCAAGGTCTGCAAAAATTAGCTTTGTATCCAAAATCCTGCAGCGGCAAGAGCTATGTATGATTTTTATATTTCTGAAATATGCACTTAAGCCTTCACTGGAGTTCAACACACATCTTCAAAGATGTGAAATCCAGCTATTGATACTGCATGCCAATAACCACAAATCACTATAACCATATGTTGGTAGACTGCTGAGACCCGCAGCTGCCATCTGACTTATTAAAGGTATCTGTCCTGACTGATGGTAGCTGTATTCTTCCAATCTGTGAGCTACATATTGGTCTGGAGGCCAAGCAATATATGAGTAACCATGAAAATTAAAAATTTTAGACAGTAATTTAATTAAATTTTTTGTAATAAAGTTCCAGACTTTTATGCGACAGTGTTGCAAAAACTGGTTAAGATGCTTCCAGTCCAAGACCATTTTTTAAAAGACGCTGTATGAATTATTAACTCATCAAAGAAGCTGTAAACATCTTCCTGTCTGGTCAGTGATGTCACTTGTCATGTGGGAGTCTGTACAAATGATGCTGACATTGAACAGTTAATAGACGAGTTTACATAGCATTAGATTGAAGACACAGGGAAACTAACTGGTCCAGTAGCTGGTCCCACTCCTGTGTATCTCAGTACTCAGCTTAGCCGTACCTCTCAGAAATCTGGACAAAGCCACAAATAATGGTAGAGGGAGGCAAAGGCCCAAAAATAGGGACACTTTTTAAATATTGCTCTTACAAACTTAAAAAGTTGATAGAATAATAGCTTTTGCATTAGCATGAATTTTCTGAAGGATATGAAGTCTGAAACTCAAATACCAACCATTATCCTCTGACTTTAGTCCTCAGCGATTTGCCAGTAATTTACCAGAAAACCACAATTGTAATAGAAACAGACCAAAAATATGAGACAAAAACCTGGACATTCTGCGAAAATCTGGACCATTGAGAGGTATCAGCCCAGCTTGTGAAAGACCTTTGTGATGATGGGAAACTGCAAGTATTCAAGCAACTGATGACGACTTTGCTTTGCCTACCACATTAAATGCAGAGGCTGAATGACTTTTCAACAAGTGAAGGAAAATGAAAACTGAGCTATGCCAAACACTCAGTCTGACGTTTGTTGACAAAATAATTGAAGAATACAATCGTTATGATGTTACTCATCCAAAGTACGTTGCAGATGTTGCTCAGAAAACAACAGTAGCATATGATAAGGATTGTGGATCTAAAGTAGGTACAAAGCAGATATATCACTATACTAGATACTATACCTTGCGTACAGTTATGACCTTCCCAAGGTATAGCATCTAATATAGGTACCACATGGGCTTGCAGTCCAAGGGACCATTGAGAAGCCTTTTAGTTTGTCCATGCACTTGTGACTCTTTATTAACAACTGATGGGAATGCAATATCATTTGTATTTAGGTATAATATGTACCAGTTAATAGAAATAGATATTTGTTTCAGTCAGGCCACTTAAATATAGTTTGTTCTAAGAAAAGGCAGTAGATACTGCAGGCAGTTTGTTTTAATGTATAGTATTCTTAACAGCAGACACAACTTTACATTTGGTTATTTATGGTACTGTTTGCAGAACATCAATTAAGTGTTACAGTTGAATTACAAGCTGTGCTTTTTTACACAAAAATTTGATAACAAAACGTACAGAATGCACTTTTAAATTGTATAGAATTTGCAACCATACCTCTCACCTGTCCAGATTATTGCAGAATGTCCAGATTTTTGCTTCATATTTTTGGTCTGCTCCTCATAAAATGTGTTGTTTTCTAGTAAATCACTGAGGATTGAAGCCACTAAATAATGACATGCATTTGAGTTTCAAACTTCTTAGCCTTTAGAAAAATGCATGCTAACACAAATCCTGTTACTCAAGTAACTTTCTAAGTTTATAACAGTAATATTTAAAATCTATCCCTATTTTTGGGCCTTTGCCCCCACACACATTATTTAACCTTTGTCCAGATTTCTTGCACTAGGAGGTTGAGAGGTATATTTGCAACAATATATTTTTGGCTGAAAGACCATTTCACCTATGTACCAGGAAAAATGGTATACTTTCTGCACTGTGCAAAAATAGGGTGTTCCACATTTTGAATGCTTGCCACACATTGCTATGGTCTGTGTTACACAATGGCCTTTTAACAGGTCGAAACCTATGGAACCTCATCATTCTCTCAGAGTCTCTCAGTCTCTCTCTGTATCGCACCCTCCCTCTCTCACTTGTTGCACCCATATGCAGCAGTCCATCAACAATGTAAGGCAATACTTAGCAGTTACAGATGACAGTTGCTCCATGATTCTGGATGTCTCATTCTTTCTAATGCCTCTAGCTCCACTTTTTGGTTGAAATGCACACGTCTGATCCTCATTCTGAAAGCCTACTTGCTCAGGATTAGCATATTATGAAACTTCTTCTTACTAACAACTACTCAAAACCTGCTCATTTGCACTGTCCTACAAGTCATTAAAGAATACCGCATTAGCCTTTCCACTCTGACACTCAATGAGAACTCACTCCTCACCTGTCATTCTTTGTATAATTTGGACAAAGTCAAGTACTCCGAACTCCATTTATTCAATTATGTTCTTAACCCGCTTGCCTAACATATGAAATCCAAAAATAAAAAAATGAAGAAAAGAAATGACATGATAGCCACAAAATTTACATCAGGATTTATTGCCCCAACAAAGACATACACTCACACTAACACACACACACACACACACACACACACACACACACACACACACACACACACACACACACACACACACACACACACACACACACACACACACACACACACACACACACACTCCAAACCTGAAGCTGCAAAATATCACTTTAAACCATTTTCACATACTGGGTATAGGTGTAACACTTTATGACAACTGAAAGTGAATGCTGTGAAACACTCTGTCCCTTTGTTATCAGTTAGTTTAAGGTTTCATTCACTGGTCCTCCCACACCATTGCCAGCAGACAGACAAAACTAAACAGTCAATCATAGTTGCTTTCTTATCTCATGTATTAATGATGCCAACAACCTACACATTTCAAATATTTTCAGAAATACCAGTGCTTAGTTCATGTCAGACTGCTTCAGGATATTTTAACAAAGACGCCTACTGTGCCCTGGCAGCAGGGAAATCAGATTGTTAAATTCCACTTGCTAAATGGAAATGATTTCCAGAGAGTTCACACGACCATATTTCTGTATTCATACCAACTTACTAACCACAAAACTGTACAGTTAAAAGAGAAGCATTCACTATACATTTTTAAAGTCATTACACAAATATGTATTTGAGAATGCAAAATTCTTATACAGAGCAGATCAGAAAATTATATTTAAATAAAAGGCGGCGCACAGAGAGCATGGAGCTGTGCCAGGAAATAATGCATATCTATTTTTATAATGTTTCTAGTGGTCTATGTCATAAGATCAAAACCTCAAAAGACTGAAAGCCAAAATATCTAAAACTCAAAATATCAAGCATGGGAATTTACCCCTTCTCCACTGTTGTGTGTTCAAGGAGTTGGTTTATATAATTAGCAGGGGTAGTGGGTGGTGCAGGGGAGCAAGTCCCCTGCATTAAAAATGCTTTTGATATTTTGAGTTTTAGGTATTTAGATTTTTCAGTCTTTGAAACTTTTGATTTTATGCCATAGGTCCATTTCTAGTAGACTTTTCAAGCAAGCTTGTCAGGTATATGATATACCAGATACATATCATGTTGTAATTCTTTCATTAGGCTTACCAGTGAGCTAAGTCCTTCCTGTTCTCTTGTTTCTGACATGAGTGTGTCCATGGTTTGAAATCTCTGCCTCTGTATTTAGATTTACACTTCAAAAACACAGGAAGATATGCACTTGCGCGCACACACACACACACACACACACACACACACACACACACACACACACACACACACACATGCACTCACAAATGTCTAAATTCCTTGATATAGCTCTATATGCAAAAATATCTTTCTATTTCATTTTTTACCAGGCATTCCAAGTGTGGTTTTTATTTATTTGTTTTTTTTTTTTTTTTTTGTTAATCTGGTTCTTTGACCTATCTTTCAGGTCTCATAACAATTAAGTCAGCCTCTCCAGAATCATGGGAAACTCTGAGTAATATAAGTTCATAGGTTTATAGGTAAGCACTAGGCTAGCTGCCCTTTCTGTCCATTTTAAGCTTAGCCATTTTCCCTTTTCATACTCAAAATAACCTATCCCATTTGGTTATAGATTGGCCTTACCCATCCCATGGTCCATAGTTATATATTATGCCTAATGAGAATAAATGGGATCATATCATAGATAATTCTGAGGGGACCCATGCATGGGATAAAGAATTTAGAAGCTGGATCTGTCCAATAGTGGTACAGGGAGCAGTCCTGGGGTAAATTTTCTGTTTCCAATCCATAGATCTAAGTTGCACTTAAAATGGGTACGGTGAACTCAGTTTTATGTAGATGGGGAGTCTGTTCATTTAGCAGCGGTATCCTCTGCGAAATGCACCTGTCCCTCCAAATCATTCTGTTGATGTTGCAGAAGAGGTTTAGATCCCTGGAGCTAGTATTATTGATGCCATTTAGCTCACTGATGTGCAGTAACTCCATCAGTAGTCGGTTGGTGGATGTCTTGTATGCCAGATATAGGTTACCTCTTAGCATTCTGTAGGACACCAGGTATAGTGACAGTGACTTGAGCCAATCCAAATAGGACATGTTGTTTAGGGCTTGTATCCTTTTAGTAAGGTATCTCTGTGGGTGTTCCAGTTATTGCATGTGTCTGGACAGATATATGTCAAAGGTGGCATTATATTCAATGATTAGTCTAATGGGGGTGGCAATGACATCCCTAGCTCTAGACACAAGCCCTTTGTTTATAAGCTGTATAGCAGAAAAGGACTTTCTTACAACATAGATGTTGGCCAAAAGTTAGTTCACTGTCCACATAAGTTCCCAAATCCTGAACAAATAAGCCAACTCTTAGCATATTGTCAATGTGGCAGTTCCCTGTGGTAGATGACTTCCCAAAGGATACAATAATGTACTTTCTTTGGGCATTTACTTGCAGACCATGATTATGACACCACTTATTTATTTATTTAATTGAGACAAACATTTTTGCAGGATGGCTGATTCATTTGGGGATTCAATGACTACTCCTAGCTTGCAGTCATCTGCAAACTTAGTCAGCCAGAGCATGACCTGCCCTTGGCAAATGTAAATTGAGATGGGTCAAGTGTTTGGAGGTTCCCCTATGTCCTGACTGATTAATTCCATGATAAGTCTTTCCATCGCTTTGCATAGGAGGCTGGTCAGACTAATGGGTTCATAATTGCCTAGGTCTGTGGAAGGTCCTCCTTTATGCAGGGAGATAACTGTAGCTGCTCTCTATTTGCTTGGTACAAAATCTGTATGGAGGCTGAGAGTGAGCAGTGCTGTTAGCAGTGTTAGTGTTAAGGGGCACTCTGGTTTCAAATGTAACATCTAAGCTGCTTTTGTACATAATTGCTTTTTTGGACAATAAGGTATTAAATCAGAAGTTATCGAAGATGAATTTATAGAACTGCATGACCATTTAGAGGCCAAAACATTGAATGTGTGGATGGGTTAATGTAAATGGGCATTATTGTATCAGTATAAGACAACATTATTGGCTTTCTACTGAACCAGTGTGGGAGAAGCAAGGACATATTGAATAAAACATGTGATAATATTGGCAAATTAATCCTGGCAGCAGACAGCATGTGATGGGTCTTGGTCTCTGAAAGAAAGGGGTCTTCCATGCACTGTTAAATTGGCAGGGTAGGATGGTTTCAGAGCTCATGCCTAACAGGGCATGAAAAGTTCCATGCCAGCCACAAGTGTAAGCTATCTCCGCTCAGATAAACCCTTAGGATTAATACTAGTCAACTCTTAAATGTCATGTAGGAAGCCCCAAACTAAAACAATTTATGGTTCTAGCCCAAAGAGCTATAAATCAAACAGATTGGTCACTGATCTACATATTTAAGAAAAGTAGAAGTATTTTATTTTTATTTATTTTTACATTTGTTAACCGGGTTAGTCAGAGTGGGCCCAGAGAGTCCTTTTCCAGCAGAGACCCAAAGAGAAAAACTCCAGGAAAGCAATTAAAAAATAAGAAAAAAAACGAACAATTCAAACGGTAAGATACTTAATAAAACAGAGAGAAATATGCAATACAAATATATACAAGGCAAAAGTACATTATTTTCAGAATGCAGCAGCAATATGTTTGAGAAATTTGGTTAGCATTAAGTTATTTACAAGGAATGTAGCAATGCCTTAAAAAAAAAAAAAAAAAAAAAAATCAGATTAACATCATGACATAGTACAACAAGGATGCATTGTTACAAACTAATATAAGTTCATGAATGTGTTTCTACAAGTTTTTGAAATGACAATGCCACAGCAATTGTATTTTGACCATGCTTTATAATAAAACATTATAAAAGACAGAACATTAAACTACATATCACACATGGTCAAAAGCAGATAAAATTATCATTCCTACCTATTATAGTTGTAATTGTGCAAATGTGCAGTCACTAAGTCTATATTAGAATCCTTCTGAGCATGGAGCCATCTTTAAATTTCTAGTCTCCCACCAGGACACAAGTGCTGTTCAGCAATAGCATTCTGCTTGCTAGTAAGCCATTAGACATCAGGAATTTGTTTAAAGTGTTCAGATTTCTAAAGTAATACTTACTTTTTTCTGTATTTGGTTCTATACAACTAGCATTCATTTTTCTAATTCCTGACTACTGATCTGCTTATTTGTTTATTTAACTGGTTGATTCTGTCATTCAGCAAGTGTGTTTTACTGACACTACCACTGCAGCTATGTTGTCTCTATGCTACTATGATGTATTAAAACTGCTGTTATTACTGTAATGTAAATCTAATTGACTTAGTGTTAGAGTTAGAAACAGTATTTACTGATTTAGCACTACAGTTGTCTCTGCTACTGATTCAGCTGTGCTAAGTGTTCATTTCCTTTATATTGTATGCACAGGATAATTGGCTGATAAATGCATTGTGCATGATTTATTAACCTGTTTCCAGACTAAGTTATGGCACTGTGATGTAACCATCGAAGCACTCTCAGACTGTAGCAGTAGCATCTATTGTCCTGCTTTATGCACACTATCCTCAGATTTGTATCTTTTACACCCTCCTATCTCATTACTTCCTTTAACCTATCTTTGTCTCATTCTACTAGCCTCATCCTCTCTTTTCTCTCTCTCCCTCTCTCTTCAGAGCACACTCTAGCAAATCTGCAGTCTGCGGCTACCACTCCACCCATACAGTATAAGAAGGAATTAGGACTGCAAAACTAAGCAAAGATATACATTTTGAGCCTCAAGAGCAGGGTCAGTCCACCCGGGCATTCTACTTGTATGTTTTATAAGAGTGAAGCTAGTACATTAGCAGTATTTCTTAGATTTCTTAGTAGTTCTCAGCGTGCTAATAAAACTGACTGTTGTAGCCTTGTGCCCCCCCCCAGCTAGTGCAGTAATCCTAACTGTCCAATAGATGGTATACATTTAATTCAGATCCCTGTGACTAAATTAACCATCAAGCAGCCCTCTCAGGGTTTTCTGCCTTAGTTTGTATCACTTGGAGTTGGAGGCCCACCTGTTTATTTGCATCTCTATACATTCCCCTTCATTGCTAATGTATTTCCCTACTCTAATCTGTGCACAAACTGGTTACTAATCAGCAAGTCAATGTGAAGACACACTCCCAACCTTAATGAACTTTGCTGTCTCTTCTCTTCACTTTACAGGTAGTTTGAATTCTTACTTACCCCATCTGAGGCCTTCACTGATAAATTTCCACTGATTGCCTCTCTGGTTTCTTTGCATTCCATCTGGTTTACACCCCTTGTGCTATCTCCCTCCCCCAATACTAAGTCTATATTAGAATCCTGCTGAGCATGGAGCCATTTTTAAATTTCTAGTCTCCCACCAGGACATAAGGGGTCTTCAGCAATTGCATTCTGCTTGCTGGTAAGCCATTAGACCTCAGGAATTTGTGTAAAGTGTTCAGATTTGTAAAGTAATACTTACTTTTTACTCTTGTCTTGGTGGGCTCTGCCACACTCTGTTCACCCTCGCTAATGCTCAGGCTCTCTCCACTCCCCTTCCCTGCCCCCTATTCCCTCCCACCCCCACTACCTCTACATTTATAGTAATCACAGCCACACCCACAGCTCACTCTCACATCACCTCCACCAATCACAGCTCCTCAAGTCAGATCACATTATACCACACCAACTTGCTCCACACAAAATAATCCCAATCAGTTTCATTCCCACTAGGCATTTTTTACATCACCAACACTACTTACCCATCCACATATAGTGCAACCCTATAATTCCTATTCAGACCCCCACCTAGAACCAACTTAAACTTTATAACCATGACTATCACACAACTAAGTCTAGTCTGTCTCTTTATAACACCACAAGTTATCACTCTAGCAATATCCCTAAACTTAGTAGCACAACACTACATTATGCACTCTCATATACAGACACTGCATATTATAATAATATCTGCCCACAATTGTTCAAGAACTACATAACGGACCAATTCAGAACTAAACACATATGCTCTCATTCCTACTCCAAAAAAACAAAATACTTTCTCACACTCTTCACCAAACTCCAATATCTGTATCACCATTTTAACACCAGGTTCACCATGGATATCCACCCCAACCCAGGCCCAAATCCATCCTGTACCAACACAAACTACTCCAACACAAATGTCAGAACAGAACACTCCCACTATCTTCATCCCTGGGCAAATCAACAACAGCAGCAAAACCAACCATCTTTTAATGCTAAATATTAATATTAGAAGTATCAAAAATAAAATACCTGAACTCCAGGCCACAATAGCGCACTACTCCCCAGACATAGTTGCTTTAACAGAAACCTGGCTAAATAAGAACATAGCTAACTCAGACGTTCTCCCTACCGGCTACAATATCATGAGACAAGACAGAACACTTTGTAAAGGGGGTGGAACTGCCTTACTGTATAAGTCCAACTTAACTCTATGTCAATTACCAAACTCCTAGCCCTCCCCCAATAATTGGGGCATACTTATCTCACAACTTCAACTTCACCCTAAAAAGGTCAGCACTACAATTGTGATCTATATTCCACCTGGTAATACACCTGCTAACCTTGAATACTTCTTATCCTGGTGCTCTTCCACATACTCACAAGAAACCCTCATTCTGGGGGATTTCAACCTAGATTGGTTCCCCTGCATATCAGAACCACCAAGTAATCTAATAAATCTCCATGGCTACCAGCAGCTAGTCCAAATTCCAACTAGATGTGATAAAACATGTAAAAGGGAATCCATCCTTGACTGGGTCCTAACTAACAACCCCACATTGTACCCCCATGCAGGCAGTCTCCCAGACACCTTAAGTGACCACAACATAATATACTTTATACGCAGTAGAACAAACATATGCAAAACCATTAACTATATATACACTAGAAACACAAACAATTATCTCCTGATGTCCTCAATATTTTACTCTGTAACTGTGTCTGGACCCCCCCTAAAAACCCTCCCACTTGACCAGGCTGTAGCATATTTCAACAAAACATTTCTACAACACCTAGACACTGTCGCTCCATTGTGCAAGATCAAGGTTAGAACCTCTACAAATCCCTGGCTCTGTAAAGAAACCAAACAAATCATCAAGTCCAGAGACACTGCCTGGTTTTACTATAAAAAAAAACAAAGAAGCACAAAGCCTAACTAAGTACCAAGAACTGCACAACTGTGCAAAAAATGCATTAGGCTGGACAAAAAATCCTACTACATGACATTACAAACTAAATAACAACACAACCCCCAAAAATTTGGAAAAATGTAAACCAGCTGCTAAAACCCACCTAAAAGGCTACCCCCAAACCAACCACCCCTGACACTAAAGTTCCCATCGAAACACAATTCAACTCCCACTTTGTGAACTCAATTCTATCCTTAGTATCACAGGACTGTTCCTTCCATACTATCCCCCAACACAAATAACACTAATACAAGCTTTATTCTCAAAACAGTTTCTACCACTTCAATCAAAAGCATGCTCTCCAAACTAAGAACCTCATCAACAGTAGCCGACCTACTCCCCAACTATTTCTTGAAACTCACAGCAGATGCTATTGCTATCCCTATCTCCACTCTCATAAACAGATCAATTGTTGAAAACTATGTGCCCAAACTCTGGAAAATATCCTATGTTACACCCATACATAAAGGTGGGACCTCCACTGAACTCAATAACTACAGACCCATTGCTTTAATATCCCCCTGGCCAAAATCCTAGAAAAATGCATCCATACCCAGATGCTAAAATATCTCCTAGACAGCAACATCCTGTCACCTACTCAGCATGGTTTCAGACCTGCCCGTGGTACCACTACAGCCCTCCTCTGCTTTACAGACACAGTAAACCATCTCAAAAATGAAGACCTGCAGGTGTCAACTCTTTTTTTGGATATGTCCAAAGCATTTGACACAGTCTCGCACCATATCCTGCTAAACAAACTAAACCAATATCACCTATCAAATTCCACTCTTACCTGGTTACAAAGCTACCTAACTGACAGGTACCAAGCTGTGAAATGGGACAATTCTCTCTCTCCTCAGCTGCCCATAACTATAGGAGTCCCACAGGGTTCTATCTTAGGACCACTACTATTCACAATCTTTACAAATGACCTCCATACCTCCACACAGCATGCATCTATCATTCAGTATGTAGATGACACTAACTTAATCTGTGCTGCACAAAACATTCCCACCCCCCTGCAAACAACTAACTAGCATTCTCTGACATTGAAAACTACCTTACCAAAGCTCAATTTATCCTCACTCCAAAGAAAACTCAGCTTATGATTATAACCAGTTCCATCAAAAACACTGATAACAGTCACTTCACTGTCTACTCCACAAATGCTACTCCAATTGCTCCAGTGGCACAGGCTAAGCTACTGGGAATAACCATAGACTCCCACCTAAAATTTGGTAGTCATCTCAACTTAACTATTAAAAAAGTACATGCCAAACTAGGATCACTCTACAGTATCAAACCATTTCTTACCAACAACACAAGATCAGCCATTGCTCGCTCCCAGCTTCTATCCACCCTACTCTATGCATTTCCCATTCTGACTAATCTCAACAAAACTGAACTAAGCAAAATGGAAGCCTGCTATAACAGAATTGCCCACTTTGCTGCAAATTGCTCATATAGAACTCATCACTGTACTGCTTTGAGACAGCTCCACTGGCTTGAATTGCCAAACCTCCTAACCTACAATCGGCTCTGCCTCTGTCATTTGATCTATAATAAAGTGATATTATAAATAAGTGTCCTGCCCTCAAAAACCTAGTACAACATCACTCAGCCAAAAGGTCTCTTAGATCATCAAGCAAACTACTACTAGAAGTCACCAACAGCTACAATAGCTTTGGAGATGCACTATACAGTAGTTCAGTGGCTAAAAAATGGAACTCTGTCCCCACTAGCATTCAAAACACATCATCCAAAGCCTCCTTTAAAGACCTCATCAGGCAACATCTCAAGCTAAGTTGACAGTGCCATGATTGCTCCCCAGGCTAGTAAAAGCGGATAAGGTACACATACTAAACCTAGAGTACTTGATAATAGTTTTCAATCTTACTCACAAACACTGGCTAATCTACAATGTATGTACTGTAACTGTGTACTATGTATGTATTCTACCTATGTTCCAAATTTCAGCTATACACCACAAATCTATTAATTACCTTTATTTTTAAATTAATATTTTTTTTGTTTGTTCTCTCCACTGTAACTGCTGATGTGCTGCATACCACTGTAAAAACATGCCTTTTGTAATTTGTGTGTATACTGATCTGGTCTAAATAACTAAATGTATCTGTAATTTTTCTATGTGGAGCTGTTCTTCCCGGGCCTCTGCTGAAAAAGGACTTTCCGGCTCAGTCAGACACCCCCAGTTAACAAATGTAAAATAATAAAAAATAATAATTACTGACTATAGTTTCATTATATTAATGAGTTGCTATGAAAAAAGCTTAAAATGAAGTTTGTAATCAAAATACTGAATAGTGCAAATGTCTTGAAACTGCATTCATAGATTTCTTGGTGAGTTTCATATAACAGAGATTTTGGTCCTGTCTACAACACAGATGACCTGCATTTAGCTTGCAGGCCAGGTGCTGGAGGAGCCTTTCTGGGAGATACAGGAGTGTGGTGATGAAGTCAGTTCACCAATTCTGTGGATGGTTGGTGAAGTCCAGCTGTAGAAATACCATCTGGAGAAGGCCTGGATTTGCATTTCATGCAGCGTGGCTGTTAGGGGATAACAAGTCTGCCAAAAAGTACACAGCACTTAAACTGATTATTGGAGGTATGCAGAAGAATGCACACACATTGACTTAGAAAAATCAATGTACTATTGCATCACATGTCCTGCCAAGAGGTGGTGGTAGGTGCAAATAAAGAAATATGTACTCTACTGAATGACAGTCATAATCCCTGGCTCTTGCATCTCATTCCCATTGTCTTAGGTGTTGATGGATGAGGAAATGAATGAACCAGTATGGGATGGAGGTATAATAACCACAAGGGAATGAGAGCAAAAAAAGAAAGAAAAACATGTTTTGTATTATAATTTTCGTATTACCCATACTCAGATGATACAAGGCTCACTTCCTGCACAGAATCAGATGTTATAATGTGATGCCAAATATCATATTCAGGTATGTTCCTTTCAAATACTAATACTCATTTTAGAAAATCTTTGATGTGGCTTAACATTACTAAATATATAATCCCCGGGATTCATGAAGCTTGCGCCAGGTGCCGGCATAGCATAGGCGGTATAACACCAAACTTGGCCACCGAGCGATTCAGGTACGATCCAATTCCACGTGCACTACTGACGTATGCCAGATCTGCACAGCCCTCAGCTTAGGCATGCTAATCACCCCATGCGCAATGCCACACCATGCAAATGAAGGTACATAGCGATTCATGAAGTGGTGCAGGTGTAGCGTAAGCCCACAGAAATGTAAACCAAAAAACACGGTTTACATTTTTCCAAACAGAACATCGGAGCTATGAAAGCAGACCAGACTCATGTATTACAAAGTTAATATATGCCAGTGGCTAAATGTATACAGCCAATGGCATAAGAAAAGATGCACAACACCTAAAAAACAACATTTAATGTCAAGTCTACAGTAACACAAAGTACAACCGCAGGGCATGTGTGCACAAATGGGAACACAAAGAAAATATATACAAATGTCATAAAATCGCAATGTAATACAAATCATGATTCCACCATAATACTCAATGGTATGCATGGTACACCACAATCAAGCTGCAAGGGTTGCTAAGGGTCTGTGACAGTGTTCAGCACGGTAACTAGGAATTAGTAGTCAATGCCATGCAAATGAGGGAGTTAATAGTGAATCGCAAAAGTCCTGCCGGACTAAGGATGTACCATACGGCACAGCGCTACAACACTGAGGAGTGGCTTAGAGGTATGCATGACATCAGCAGTGGGGTGTGCCACTGTAGCTGTAAGCACATTGGAGCAATGCAAATCCAGCCTGGCCGTTGCTAAGCAAAGCTGCAGGACAGGGGTGGGGTGGTAGGTATAGCATCGTTTAGCTGAGAGCACATATGGTGCCCAAAACGCATGTGTACGGGGAGGAAAACGTGCCCGAAACCCGGCAAGCGGACGCATGTGCCACACACCATAGCTCAAACAGGAAGGTCAGGGGAAGAAAATAAGGAAATGCCGCAGTAGGGTAATTGGAGTACAACTGAGCAATTAACACCTATTAACTCACAATGGGCAATCGACGGCAGCTGACAAGTCTGCTCGCAGAAACCTGCAAAACAGGATTGGGGAGGTGTCGGATTGCAAAGAAAAGAGAACTGTCATAGCAGAGCAAAGCAAACCTGCAGTAGACCGGCCATAGAACACATTACGCAAGATAAGCCAGGTGTAGGAAAGTACAAATGAAAGCAGGCTGCTGGATGCATGCCAGAAAATGGGAGGTGAAACGTGAAGAAATGTAAAGAGAAGGGCAAGAGGTAATCCACGGCAGCCAAATGTAATTCAACACCAAAGGCACCACAATAGCAGTTCCTGTCGTAAAACACATAAGATACTCTGTAGCTATGATCGTACATACACATCCTATGACATTATCGGTGTTCACAGCACAATAGTATAAAGCATGAAAGCACCTCACACACACACACCTGTGTATTCCCAAAAACTGAACCATAGGTGTAAACATACGGGGAACTTTTACAATGTACATGTTGGGAGCTGCCATAGCTGTGATTCATCACCATGTGTTAGAGACTGACGGTGTTGTGGAGGATGATGCTGACAACCACCGCAGGCCCCAGAGGAGGAGAAGAGTGTTCAGACCAAGGGCACCTACCAGGGGCTACATGATCTGGAGATAGTAGAGCATTACAGGGTGGACAGGGACATCTTACAGCAAAGAGTTGAGCTGTGCCGGCCACACCTGAGATCCAAAAACAACAGAGGGGAACCCATCTCAGTGGACACGAAGGTATGTGTAAGCTTGCGAATACTAGCCACAGGTACCTTTCAAAGGCCAACTGGAGATATAATGGGGATCTCACATGCATCAGCATCCAGGGTACTACACCAGTTCCTGGATGCCATGTTACCACATGCCAATGAGCATATATACTTCCCCTGAACTCAGGAGGAGTTGGCCAGCAATATGCATCTCTTCCACCATGTGGCAAACTACCCGGAGGTACTGGGTGTGATAGACTGCATGCACATACATATCAAGTCACCACCCAGTGAGCATGGTAGGCACTACATAAACCACAAGGGATACCACTCCATCAACTGTCAGGTTGTGTGCAATGCCCAGGGCAGTATCATGGATGTGTGTGTTGGCAGCCCTGGAAGCTACCATGACTCCCACATCTGGCATGCCTCACAGCTGTATCAGGTATTTGTCAGGGGGGACATCCCACATGGCCACCTTGTGGGGGATGCTGGCTATGCACTGGAGCTGTGGATGATGACAACCATCAGAAATGCAGACATCAAGACAGCATTCACATGGAGTATGAACAATGTAAAGAGGTGACACACATATATGGTGATGATATCCAATGCATAACGGGTGTTACATGTGTGTGACACAAACATGTCAGTCGTGTCAGTGTCATGATGATTTGCAAAGATAACTGTGCAGATGTACTAGATTTAATACAAGTGTATGTGCAGCTGTATCTCTATACATCTCTGTGATACTGTGACCTGTCACCATCATTATGTCTTCCAGATAATGCCTCATTCACACCTGCCAGCATACAGCCACCAGGAGGATGATGTCCTCATCCCGTACCTCCATGAGAACTATGAGGTGTTGGTCAGTCATATGCCACAGCATGCCCAGCAGCGTGATGACCTGTGGCAGGACCTTCGCAGGAGGGTTAATGATGTGGGTGGCCATAACCGCACCTACCAGCAGGTGCGCAGACACTGCATGGACTTGATGTGACATGCAAAACAGCGTGCCACTGCAATCACCAGGGAAAAAGGTGGAACAGGTGGTGGGCCACCAACCCAGCCCCCACTCACACACACCGAGGAGCTACTGGCCAGCCTGGGGACACCCTCAGAACAGCATCCACAAACACTAGCTGCCATCGTGGAGGTGGGTGTCTCCCAACCAATGAGCCTGGAGTTGCCTGGTAAGTCACTACTGCATATATGACTATCATATCCCATTTAGTTGCATGTGTCACTGTACAATATGTAATGTAACATCATATGCAAGGTATGTTTACACACATGCTGCATACTACAGTATGCTACGCTGTGTATGCACACATGTGCATACTATATGCTATTGTACAGGCGAATGTGTTAACATGCACAGTGCACCCTGTGGCTGTCATACAGTCATGGATAATGTTCAAACTGCTGTGTCACCCCTATACAGGTACCTCTGGCATGCCGCACATACATCAGTCTGTTGCAGGTGAGACTGTCATCAGTATCAGGTATGTCAATGCATATATCTATCTATTCGCCATGTGGCCAGTTAACACATGTACACATGATGTATGGTCCAGTCACGATATACAGGTCACATCTCCCATCATTCACACTGGCTACTCATGTGCAATATATACAAACGAAATGAAACACCGACATGAAACCACAGTATCTGTCATTGCTACATGTGTGGACAGCTGTGCATACAATGGTGGAGGTGTTGTTCAATGTAGGCATATGTACTATACATTGGAACAACACATGTGTGGTATGCAAACAGTGCCACACAGTGGGCTGAGATATGGGCAGCCCACAGGAATCACCATTGTGTTATATGCCCCTGCAATGGGTGCACACATTGTGATGTGCCATCTGACATGTCTCAGACATGTAGTGTTCTGGCTGCAATATTGTCACACTATCCCATAATACATACCCCACATACCAAACATACAACCCGTTGTCTGCATAGCCTTGTGGATGGTGACATATTTGACATCTATGGGTGTATGTTATATGGGACAACACAAACATGTGAGATAGATGGCCATCACAAACATTTGGCCAACACATGTTCACACATGGCCATGGGGGATGTCCAGAGTCATGTAGCCACATAGTAGATGTGATGTGTATACACCCTGTTGCACATTGTCCACACATGGTCCAACTATAGCCTTAGTTGACTGATTATACAGTTGATGTGGTAAACTGGACATCCTAAAAGCCTGTGCACAGCTAGTGGAGGTGTCACGTAAGTCGATCATATAAGATGTGTTGAACATCACGACTGTGTCATAGCATGACAGTAGTCACCTGTACAGCTTCCACAAACATTGACACCACATCAAGCCACAGATACCATACATTTCCCTTGCTGCTGTAGGACATCACCGTCAGCCGTGCACCTCGTGTGTGTGATACATCAATGTCATATGGGACATGGTGTATTGACAAGTCTGCCATGTGTGGACATGATTGCCAGGCAGCTAAGACTCTGTAGTAGTTGTGCAGGGGTGTCATCCGTAGGTCTTCCAGTGACCTGTCACATGACACAGCATGGTTTGGTGTCTATACACCTCAGCAACGTGGGTCACAATCCACAGTTATGTCATGTGTATGCACACAGTTATGGCTATGCAATGTGTGCATATTACACACTGTGTAGCAATATAGACACCTCATGATACCATGCAATGGCACAGTGTCTGTACTTCACACTGTATAGCAATGTAGACGCCTCACAATACCCTTCCATGCTTATGCACATTTGCTAAATGTGCATTCTATCTGTAGGGCATACAGAAAACACTGCAATGTTTTATTCATTACAACGCTGTACATGTGTCAGGACACCATTGTGTCAGACATGTATGCATGTCAATGCACACGTCAGCAGATTAAATGTCAAGGTCACTTCAGCCATGTGTACTGTTAGCCTGTGATGGTCCACATGGTGTATCACAGGGATGCATGCTTACTACCATGATTGTGTGAACTGCATGGCTACTGATATGACACCTGCTTGCTGTTGTGTGCAACCAAGGGAGATATGCTAACTACCACTATTAGTGTCTGAGTTGCATGCCGTCTGCTGTACCACATGCATGCTGCATGCCGTCTGTCAAATCACATGCATGGTGTGTCTGTGTGTGTGTGTGTGTGTGTGTGTGTGTGTGTGTGTGTGTGTGTGTGTGTGTGTGTGTGTGTGTGTCTGTGTGTGTGTGTTTCCAGCTGCCTGGGGACAGAGTAATGCTTTTAGATGGCTCACTCCACATACATTCCCTATCGGCATCTTTGCCTTTGCGGATGATGTCATCCACCTAGAAATATGTCTCTGGGAGTGCTGTGTACCAGTAATCTCGATAGCGCGTTCTGTAACTGCATAATGCTGTAGTGTGATAAGGTAGTTAGGTGTATGTTCGACTCCCAGCCCTGCCAAGTCTGTGTTTGTGTGTGTGTGTTTCCAGCTGCCTGGGGACAGAGTAATGCTTTTAGACGACTCACTCCCCATACATTCCCTATCGGCATCTTTGCCTTTGCAGATGATGTCATCCACCTAGATGTATGCCTGTGGGAGAGCGGTGATGCTGGAACTCAGCAGCGCATTCTGTTACTGCATAATGCTGTAGTGTGGTAGACTAGACAGGTAGGTGCTCGATTCCAAGGCATGGTAGATGTGTGTGTTTGGCAGTTATACCATATGTGTTGGTATCTGTGGGTGGCTAGCTGCAGGATGTGTTCAGTGTGTTTTGTTGCTGACCTATTTAGTGTCCACAGCCCACATATTCTGCCAAGACACTGGGTTGTCAACACATACATTCACCAATAGGTCTGGTTAGTAACTATCAGCAGCCCTACTCTTACCCTTGATATGGTCTGACCTGTGTGACGCAACATAACACACGTGCCTTGATAGTAACAACACTACATGATGCAGGTGGCACATGTTGTTTCCTTTTCATTCCTGTCTAATGCATTGCTATCATGTGGTATGTTGTTGTGATATAAATGCCATATCCACATATGCGTGTACATGTATATGTGTGTATGTATATATCTATATATATATATATATATATATATATATATATATATATATATATATATATCCATGTATATATGTATACAAATAATATATATGATATATGTAGATGTAGAGGTGGACATAGATGGATACAACAAATTGATGTCTGACACCACTACACACACTATATAGCCTCCATTCCCGAACTCACAGGCCATGTGCCATAACTGTCATTTTGCAGGACACAACTGCCCAGATGGGTGTGTCTCTCACAGGTATACGGGTGTTGAACCTCTTCTATTATGCTATCATCTACCTAAGGTGGTCAGCAAATTATGCACTTTCCGTCAGTAGCAGAACTCACATACCAATGGGCATGAATGAACACTGTATCAGGAATAATGCAGAACACCCTGTGGGACACATTTAGACGATTGATTCTATTAACTAGACACATTCACAGTCACAGAGCATATGTATTCATTCATGTTTGTCAAGGTACATGCTGTTTATGACTCATACATGTTGTCATCTGTCATTACCTGTATTCTGCCACCTGTTCACCTAATATCACTAGTTCTGGAAGTGTTTAGTTGGACTTTGTTACAGTCTGATACATAACTATGGATGTCCATGCTAATCGGGTACATGGCACTGACTTGATCTCTATGTATTCTCCCGATGGTTTACAGACTATCCGGTAGATGTGCTCTTCAGGTTTGGGAAGTGTAGGCGTATGCTATGCCCACATAGGAATATTAATTAGCTCCACTGGATGGGCCTACTACATCTCTGCCAACCAGCACCTGCACACTTAAGCCCATTACTGCATACCCATGGTCCACCTACCTGGCACCCCTCTACAGCAGTTGTGACAAATACTTACTTCGAGCGCAGCTAGGGTATGAGCACACCCCTACACATTGTCCACTCTACCCGTCTCAGGACACATGTCGTACGTTTTGTCAACCCATGTATTATCACACTTGCACAACCTACTGTTCCATGTACACCTACATCCTGCTCGTATTGATGTCAGCAGATTCACACGTACCCTGAATTTTTGGGGTCCTGCAAGGGACACCGTTATCCATGTTTAAAGTGTAGACCTTGCAGAACTCTCCCACTGGTACTTTCCTACCGGTGTCTTGGACAGTGGCAGTGTATTGATCTGTATTGCCTGTCTGTATGTCTGTCCAGCCTAGCTGGGCGATGTGGGGGGCACAACATTTATTTATTGGACCTCCCAGTCACATATGCCCGGGCTGTAAATATGTTACCCCTAACTGCTGTGAAGTAACCTATTTATGTACATGTGTATATCTACACTGACATATATATTTTGTTTTGTGTGTATGTGTATATATCACTACCTGTTGTTTGTGTATATATATCTATCTATATATATATCCGTAGTATATCCTTGTGTGTGTGTGTATATATATATATATATCTGTATGAATATATACGTGTATGTAAATTAATATAGATATATGTATATATATATGTTTTTATCTATATATACATCTGTGTGTCCGTTAACCTATACATTTTCCGGACATGGACACTTACACATGCGTATTGGGTTTTATCTCTGCTTCAACAGCATACTATTGCCTTAGTCATTATGACACTGACACTTCACTCCGGTGAACTTGTGCTCAGTATATTGCACATTATACAGCAGACAGATGTCACACGTTTTTCATGTCTTTGGTGCCGCTGCTAACTGGGATGTGATACAGTGTCATTCGACCTATTACTCATATGCGCAGCCTATTATTCCTGCTACTGTGTTTGTTTCTGTGCACATTCATATTATTACTGTTGATAGTATATGTGTTTGTGTTACTGTGACTGTACTTCAACATATTGTTGTCTTCATGTAGTTGTATCTTTCTGCTTTTCCTGGTTTGGGGTTGTCACAGCAGAACTCCATTCCACTCATGGGTGGCGTATAGGTTTTACGTGCCGGGCTGCCAGCCCTGACGCACAACATCTGACAACAATATGCCCATTCATGCATGTCTCCACGCAAACAACGCTCTATCTGGGAATCGCAACTATGTACTACTTGTGCAGCTTTATGTGACATACGCTGCGAGCACTTAATAATTCCTTACTTGATCTGGACTCCCTTCACAACTCTTATGTTTGCTTTTGTCTTTTGGCGTTCCTTACATATCTATATAAATATATATATATATATATATATATATATATATATATATATATATATATATATATATATATATATGTATATGTATATATATATATATATATATATATATATATATATATATATATATCTGTATATATATATATATATATATATGTGTGTGTATATATATATATATATATATGTGTCTGTATATATATATATATATATATATATATATATATATATATATATATATATATATATATATATATATATATATATATATATATGTATATATATATGTCTATATATAGATAAATATGTAGATATATAATTGCATATTTCTGTTATGTCTGCGGATATTTATCTATACACACATCTATCTATCTATATATATAAAAGTTACAGCTGTACAAGACAACATACATTTGCTATGCTAATAGCTGTGTACACGCGCGCAGGCGCACTTGCATCTACTTATTCTGAGTTACATATGTTTACAGGCACTTCTTTGGGATTACATGTGCCTTATTCCTTATGAAAGTACCACTTTGATGGAATCCATTAACGGACCCATGCAAACGCAGTCACCTTTACATGTATAAATGTTGGCTTTACAGCACAGAGGCATTCATTACACAATTAATATGTGCTATAGTCGGACTTGAACCAGGAATGCCTTTACGTTGGGCGGATGCTGTAACCACTACACTATTGGTGTTCTGGCTCATTTATATGTATACCCATGGTTCATAGCTACTCTGACATATACCTCACCGCTTCCCTTACACAGCAGGCATCCATTCTCCTGCTGGGAAAACCGCAGTACTACAATTAGGACATTCCCTGTTTCCTACTGCTCTGGACCCGTGCTGCAAGTCTACTCACTCCAAGGATATTCAGAACTCCTACACTTATAGTCCTCGCACATACATGTGTTTGATTGTCAGGGTGTTCATGCGCTGGTCTGGGTTTAGGCTCAGCCGACTGGACTAGAACTGCACTGGCACTGTTCAAAGGTCAGATGTAGCACATGGACAGAGTTAGTCCAGATTTTAACATTCTGCTTGTGTTCACAGACTCAGGTGTTTGGGCACTTCTGACCACATTATTGGGTCAGCGCTACATAATTTAGGGCGGTGAGTGGGTCCACTACATAATGCAGGTTGGGGGTGGTTTCCCTTCCCATTTGACTATTTCATTCATTTATAGATACAATGAATATTATTCTGGACATCTGTTATAAATTCACTACAGGTATGCAAGAGTCCTGTCAACAGATGTGACAGTTGGTTGGTGTACTTATGTGTACGGATCTCTGTGATACTCGGGGACTCATTTCTACAGTGACAGGGACAAGGCTATGACAACTCAGGGGCAATCACAGACACTTCTACCATATTAGTACTATTAACTTGGAACGTGTTGACAGATTTGTAATACTACTAATTTTCTGCAGTTAAATGCATCTATTACTCTTCATTGTTGCAAGTAGTCATTCGCATTCAACACCTTTCTCCCAAAGGTCACTGGCTTTGTGAGTGTTTAAGAGGCTGGCCAATTATTGTGTGAATGCTCTGACCATTGGTAGCGTTGACATTGTCATATGTACAGGTTGGGATGTATTCTGGGAACTAGGGTTGCCACCTTTTCAAATGGCCAAGTTGGGACATTTTCAGAACACACATCAGATTTTACAAGCCGACACATACCCATGGTCAGTACAAAGGATAGAACTTTACTTATTTGCCTACATAAAAGCCTATTGTTGTAGCGGTTAAGTTGCTCATTCTTTTTCTTGTAACATTTAGGCATTTTAGATACTGAAATAATTATTTTCTGCAACTATTACATAACATATGGGACATAATTATGTCCTACAATCCCAGGACATCTGCCATTTGTAATGTATTTTGTCAGGACACAACTGTCCAAAGAGGGAAGGTCCCTCGCAAAGCGGGACAGATGGTAACCCTACTGCGGACACCAGATTGTTTGAGCCAACACATAGCCATGGTCAATGCAGGTTTAGAACATTCATTTGTTTCCTAGCTGTGAGCCTTATACCTTTGGCACTTTTGTTGTTTGCCTGTTTCTTCTATGAATTACGTTTATTTTATCCTGACGTGACCGCTTTAGGCAACTGTTACATGCAGTATGGTACATAGCTATTTCCTACACTCGCAGGACATTTGGCATTGTATCATTGTTGGTCAGGTCACACCTACACACACATTAATTGTCCCTCACACAGTGGATCAGGGGGTATCCTGTTTACGTCAGTGCCTTCATCACCCTTATACCATGTGCCACTATGCGAATGTGTGCAATATATTCTCTCGCTTATTCGTGTCGGGACACGTGCGACACGGGCAGGTGTTTGATCCTGAGTAGTAGGTTCTGCATGACCATCTAGGGCTGGACAGTCTTGTGCACCACTACTGCACATTCCAACTTGTGTCCAGATATCTACAGGACTGGACTTCATGTCTTCATACCCATTCTAATGTTTACACAAATTACATATCCCATGAGGGATATCCCAAAAATTGAACAAGACCAAAACAAGACAAATACCGAACATTCTTCTGGCGTTAGGAAATTGTGCTGGGGGTTTTACATGCAAGGGATACATAGTTTGCAATCCTGAAACTGCCTAGGGTGACACTACCTACTACATATGCGTAGTGGTCATTATGTGTAGATGTGGCTGCACCAAACCAGTAGGCCAAGTATGGCTGGATTTGGTGGATGTTCAGTTATGGGAGCGGGTTGTGTCCTGTGGAGGGGATGCTGGGTAGTGCATTATGCATCCAGGTGTGTTGAATTTGATATGGCCAATTCCATCAGGACCAATCTGTGGGTATGTGCCGGTGACATGTCTATACATTTGTATTGCACATTTTAATATTCATATGTTTGTGGGATTGTGTTCTACATTATGACTTGTCTGGTTGTATTGCAGATGTGTATACATGTTTTTGTGTTTCTTTCTGCTTCACCCAGTGCTCCCTCATACACCTCCAGTTCACCTATTCTGCATACGACACAGTGTCGCCTTGTAGGATTATACCATTACCCATCCCCCACACACATATTCCTGACTCTCCATCCATCACTGCTTTGGTTGATGGCCCATGACATGGTCAAGGTAACACATTGCATGCCCTACATATGTCAGGTACCTGTATGGTTGTGTGGACTACCTTGCCATGTTTGACTTTCTACATGCTATACCTTACGCACATAGGTACACGCCCATACTTAACTTTCATGACATGGTTGGTATACCCGGGTAATACCCGTTCAACTGTGACACATCCTGACAAGTTCAGCTTGTACCGCTGATGTGCGGATTTTGGCTGACTGTTCTAATCATTGGTAGGATGCCACCTTTTCCTATGTCCAGGATGGGATATATTCCGGACACATATCCGAATGTACTGGACAACACGTACCCACAGTCAACGGTACAGATAATACTGTTCCTTTCAGCCTACATGTTGCCTTATTGTTGTAGCAGTTTATATGCTCCTTCTGTTTCATTTAAATGCTTATTCTATTTCCTGTCACATTTGATATGTGAAATATGGACATACCTATTGTATGTGACTATTACATGCGTTGTGGGATATAATTCAGTCATACGGTCGCTAGATATGTACATTTATCGTGTTTTTTGTTATGGACACATCTGCCCAGCTGTGTACCCTCCCTCACAATATGGGTCAGCTGGTGACCATGACCATTGGGCTGGACGTACCTATTGGCGGCGCACTAACATATGATGTGTTTTACTTCCACTTGGTATAACTATCTACACTGCGTTGGACTACGGGCACACGGTTTTCAATGTCATTTGTTTGCGGGATAGGGACCCGTTATTCCCTACCATGCATTTGTGTTTGCTTATTCATTTTGTGTTTGCAGGAACTGTCTTGCATGCTTTGCATACGTTTCAGTATCCACGGACACTGACAGATGTGATTACTATTGCTTGCAAATTCTTATATGCAAGCATTTTAGGTTGCACGTCGACAGCTGACATTTCCACACCTCCGTGTGGCACTTCGACATGCCCTATGCACTCACACTCCTTTCCTATGAACGTGGCTGTGGCAGCAGCGCACCTTCATTAATATGCATTTGGTGCTACTGTGCCATCTTCATGCTGCACAGTCGGCGCAAGCCTAACGCCGGCCTTGTGCCGAGCTTCATGAATCCCAGGGAATATCTAATTCTAGCAAGAAAATTCAACATATTTCTAATTATAAGATAGACAAAGCAGGATTTTTTGATCTAACAAACAAATTTAAATTGAATGCTGTTCAGTAGAAAAATAGCTGAAAAATAACTTTTAAGCAATCTTTGAGGTAGCATTTCCCATTGTTATACAATCTCAGAGTTAGTTTATATAAGCTGGGGGTGTGGGGTCTCCCTGACAAGGGATCTTGCTTTCACTCTAAAAGTTCTACCCAATGTGTACCAAAAAAGGGATGGACCTCACTCATAAGTCTACAATAACCGAAGGAACCATACTAAGTACCAACTTTGTGTTGTTATTAAATAGCAAAATTATGTTTTATTGCTGAAAACCTTTTTTTAAGTTGTTGTGTCTTTAATTATGTATACCAACAATTTCAAGCTGCCGTGGGTTTCCGTATTATATACTTCAGTTAGTATTTACATTGTTTTTGATATTAAAAGCATCCACACTGTATTCTACACTCATCACACTTCTGTAATTCTTTGATACAGCAACTTTGTTGTTTATGTAGCTGCATGTCTTAGCTGTGACCACTTCTAAATTGGTAAAATTACACAGCAGCTGCCACAGTAGATTTATGAACATATTTACACAGTAAAACAAGGACAATAATGCTTTATTTAAACATTCAATAACATGCTTGAATTTTAAGAAATTTACATTTGTTGTAGAGCAAATACTACTATATTTAAGGGAAAGGGCCATAAATTATATTTTAGAGAAAAAAAATATGATTGGTAAATTTACCTCAGTACTACACACTTGCCAGGACTTAATGAATATATTAGCATAAACGCTATAGATAGTTGAAGACACTGTAAGAGTTTTAAAGTAAGTATTCTAAGATAATGTTTAATTTAGCATGGTTATATAATTGATCAGTAATATGTCACATGATAGTTTTTGATTACTATTTAAAATAAAAGATGCACTGGTGATTTTTTTTATTCTAAACAATATTTTTTTAAAGTGAATATGAGTGCTTTTATTCTGAACAATATTTTTTTTTATGAATAAGAATGCATTCAATAAAATCTTTTGATGAAGAATGTTCTAGTTATTTGATTTAATGATCAAGAATAAATTAGGTATTATATCTGTTTTTTCCATATCACCAAGATATGGCCGCTTGAGAATTCATGAATCTGTTTAGATTTTTAAAATTTCAATGCGTTCAATGATCACTCAGGTTGTGGGTCACAATTTGTTTTCCATCTGGCCTAGAGTTGACAAAAGCTGATGCTGGAGATTCAAAATCCTTTCAGTTTGTCATTGGTCAAGTGTGAATTACAGATTTCACCTTGTGTACATTCCACAAGGTTACCCTGTGGCTTTCACGTAAGAGTTCCTGGATCTCATCATTAGGCTAGTTCACTATTTCCTCAGGTGGTTAGACCAGGGGAGGAGTTTAATGTCAAAGTAGATGACAAAGCCTAAAAGCATGCCCTGTTGTTCCTAAGTTTAATAAAAAGCTGAAGCTTCAATAGATTGTTTCTACTGTTGCCCCTTTGGACTTGATTTTGTATCTAGGTCTAGAAACCACTTATGGGGTAGTGCAGTCTATCTCTTTGACTGACCACTACCTGGTTCATTTTAAGTTTGCATTTTTCCACAAATCAGTCTCCATTTGCACAGTTGATAAAATGCATATATCACAGGTTAGTATGATTGTAGTATTATCTGCCCAATTTTTGACCAACTTCCAAAGGAGGCACCAGTGCAGGTACCACAGATGATCTAGTCTTAGCATATGATCATACTATTACCAGTGTTCTGAAGGAGAATGCTTCAGTAAGTATAAAAACAAAACTGATAGTCTGTCATTTGCCACCATGCATGTGTCCTATGTATATATATATATATATATATATATATATATATATATATATATATATATATATATATATATATATATATATAGACTGATTACATCCAAATTCAGCCAAATGACAAGATGCAATGCATTCTAAAACAAGAAGAGTCCTTTGCTCAACATTACAACTAGTTTAAGAAGATAGAAAATAAATAGCTATATACAACAGTAAAACTAACCATAAATCAATAAAAAGCTATTAAAAAGTTGACCACCAGACTGAGCCCTTTCATCTAATTTAATACAAACTTCATCACACATAAAAACAAATAACAGAAGCCATCTGCTATGTACAAGTCAATTAAATCACATGACCCACCAACACCAATAAAAACAAGACTTATTTACAATGGCAACCTTAATTAATCAATAACATCAAAAGCAATTCTTAAACTTAACATAGTCTTAAAAACATATCATATAAACATAATTAATTTTTCCTAATGATTCATGGAAAAAGCAGATTCATATCAGAGGTCTAAGTTTTAAAACACTATTTATACTAATAGTTTAATTGAGGGCAGAATGTTTATTGGCTTGCAGTCTTAATTGCCATTACATTTCTTTCTTCTCCTGAAAACTGTTAAAATCACCACCTCTTATGTCCACAATTACTTGTTCAAAAATATCAAACACAAAATGTTTAAAGTTCTTACACACAACACTGTGTTTATAAACAGCATTATTTTTATTTCCAGACCATACAGGCAGATCATGGTAATAAATTCTTGTCACCAATTCCCTCCTCTTCTTTCCCCACATAGAAACACTTGTACAATAAGCATGACATTAATTTACTATGCCACAAGAGTTACAGTTGAAATATCCTGGAGCTGGCAATGCCATATTAATAGAATTAACATAACAATTAGGATTATTACTAATAAACGGCATGATGAGCAACCATTACACACATAGTTTCCATTAGGTTTGCTGATATGAAATCCTTTAAATGTAGACTTTATGGTACAAAGGATTACTTTCAAATTTAAATCAGTCTTTTTCAAACAGGTTTATTGAATTTTCACTTGTGACATTAGCAAATTTACATTCATATAAAAGTAATCAAACTATATTTAAACTAGTCCTGATAGTAAAAATAGGATGTTCATCTATGATGTTTTCCTGAATAATTTTCCAATTATCAAAGGAAATTCTTGCAATGTTATTACTATCAGTAGATGGAACAATAGCCATAGAGCAATTAAATTATTGAATGAAATTAGTGATAATTTCATATCAGTGTTAAAATAAGTCTATAAATATCATTCCTACCATTTTTTACATAATTAGCAATACTAAAAATGAAATCATATGAATAATTATGTTCAATAAACATATTACAAAGTATTTCATATTCTTTATAGAAATCTGTTTCCTCAAAAGTTAAATGTGAAGTTCTAAAAATTGACTCAATAATATTTTTTCATAAGTAAGGGATGACAGCTTGAGGCATGTAATAACTTGTTACCATATGTAGATTTTTTTTTAAAACTTGACTTTAAACTCATTCTGTCAGATATTAATTCTAATTCAACATCTAAATATTGTACTTTTGTTTAGAACATCAGCTGTAAAAACAGTTGTATTATTCATTTCCTGTAAAAATTGTTGAAAAGTCTGATCATTCTTCAACCAAATAATAAAAGTAATCATCACTAAAGCATTTATAAAAATACACATATTGAAACCACTTCATTTTATAAAGGAACTCCTTTTCCCACAAGGCCATGACAATACTGGCAAATGAGGGAGTCATACTGGCTCTCATAGCAACTCCTGAAAATTGTTTATAAAATTTATCTTTAAACACAAAATAATTATTATCCAAAAATCATTTCTCATAATGCGCAAATGCTGTGAATCTCTAAATTGGGTAAATTGGAATATTTACAGATGTACCATCTAAGAAATTCCATCCCCATATCTTGTGGTATACATGCATACAAAGACTTAACATCAGTAGTTACTGACATAGTAAAATTAATATCTAATTTAAAACTAGATAATAAATAAAAAAAAAACAATGTCAGGAATCCTTTATATAATAATCAATACTTGTAAGAATATTCTCAAATTTATTTTCAACTAACAAAGCCAGTGGTTCTGTCTTTGAACCACTGACAGCAATAATATGTCTATAAGGTGGCTTTACAAAATCCATATGTAATTTTGGTATGCCAAATATACACCTACTCTTGGAAAGGGAACTTGTAAAAAATATATTCATCCAAAGAAATTCCACCTTTTCAGAAATTATTTAACAATTCATAATCAATCATTTTATACTTATCACTTATATATAAATAATTTCCCTATAACATGTATCTTCTGCTAACATATCTTTCATACTATTACTATAATTGATTTTATCCATGACTCCAATGTCACCACCTTTATCAGCTTGTGAAAAGCACATATTATTGTATTCTTTTAACTTTTGCAATGCATTCTTGTCCTATCAAAATTAAAAATTAGAATTTGCTACACAGTTATTTAAAAGCTTTCTAATATCATTTTTGCATGCTTTAGAAAATACTTCCAAAGCACTATTCAGTGTGTAGGATTAAATAAACTTTTTATACCTGTTTTGTATAGATGATAATGTATGACTTACTTCCATACTATGAAATAAATACTTCAAGTTTAACTTATGTACAAATAATTTCAATTCTGCAATTTCTATTAAATTAATTCTTGCTGTTGGAATGAAAGGAAAACCTAATTCCAATATTTGAGTCTGTCTTTCATCAAAATTACCCTTAAATTGATTAAAATGTTTTACTACTTTCTGTTCCTTCCCCAGTAATTGGAACTGCCTCTCCCTCTGCTTATCTAAATATAGAATGTTTGCATCTGTTGACATGTGTACTGCTGTGGAAGAGTGCCTTCTGAATTTCAATCGTCTGACAATACAATCTGATTCGGGTGTGTTATTGCCATTGACGTCTCTCTTTTTGACAATCTTTTCACCTTTGGGGTAATGTTCTTGTTTCTAAAAAAAAGTTTCATTATTTTCATTATGATTCTTATTATTAAAACTTAGACTCTGTGAATATCTATTCAAACTGCATTTATTAGAAATATAAGCTGTTCCATTATCATATGCCACAGTAAATTGCAACAGTTTCTTGTTTTTCCTTTCCAAATGAAATGCTTCTACATTTGCATAAAATTAACTCATAGTTAAGTTTATTATAAAATGTAAGCTAGTTTTTATCCAAAATTGAAATCTCATCATCCAAGTTTAACATCAAGTTCTCATTAAACACAGCAAAAACCAAATCCCAACAGGGAAAGAAAACTCAGAAAGTGTAGAAATAATCCCAACAAAGACCTGGAACACACCAGCTTTATTGAGAATAAATGTTCCTTCGACTAAGCACTTTCGCCAGAAATCGGCTTCATCAGAGTCAAAGAAACCCCTTGTAACAACAGTATAAATAATAAAAAATGTTCTTAATTATATAATTGATAAACCAGTCATCAGTCACAAAGTAACATTAGGAAAACCACCCATAAAAGTGCCTAGTGCAAATCATTACATTTAAAACAAGTCAAAAGCACCATTGAACAATACATATATTACCAAGCAAACTTTAAACCTATATACAGAATCCCAAACACCACAAAATTAATTGAAAGGTTTGGATAACTATATTATGAATACTGTAAAATTGTTGCCAAAAATTAAGAACATTAAGTGTGTAAAAAATATGATTAAAATAAAATATGATTAAAAAACATGTATATATATCAACAACCTTAACAGCAAGCAATGCTGGTAAACATACTCAAACTGAAAAGCCGTTAGCTTTTAACTTTTGAAAACTATGATTTCATAATAATTCAAAACACTTTAACATCTGCATAGTGAACTTCTTACAAATGCAAAAAGGTAAATAATAAGCATTTATTTTCTTTGTTATTGACCGGGTTGTACCCAATTGCAGTGGTGGCGATGACAGACTTCTTGTTGAAAACAAAGAAGCAAGGTGGCAACTGAGGCTAAATGCCACGCGACCACCAGGTCTTAATGAAGGTATTTCCCTTAAGCCTGTGTTAAAGCAGAGATTTAACATTATTTAATATATTTTTTTAAATTTATTTATTTACTGTACTGGGTTCAATGCTTATTATTTACCTTTTTGCATTTGTAAGAGGTTTACTATGCAGATGTTAAAGTGTTTTGAATTATTATGAAATCATAGTTCTCAAAAGTTAAAAGCTAACGGCTTTTCAGTTTGAGTATGTTTACCAGAATTGCTTGCTGTTAAGGTTGTTGATATATATACATGTTTTTAATCATATTTTTTACACACTTAATGTTCTTCATTTTTGGCAACAATTTTATAGTATTCATAATATATTTATCTAAACTTTTCAATTAATTTTGTGGTGTTTGGGATTCTGTAGATAGGTTTAAAGTTTGCTTGGTAATATATGTATTGTTCAATGGTGCTTTTGACTTGTTTTAACTGTAATGATTTGCACTAGGCACTTTTATGGGCAGTTTGCCTAATGTTACTTTGTGACTGATGATTGGTTTATCAATTATCTAATTAAGAACATTTTTTATTATTTATACTGTTGTTACAAGGGGTTTCTTTGACTCTGATGAAGCCAATTTCTGGTGAAAGCGCTTAGTCATTGTCAATAAAGCTGGTGTGTTCCAGGTCATTGTTGGGATTATTTCTACACTTTCTAACTTCTCATTAAACACAGTAACAATGTAATAATTTTTGAAACAGGCTCTTATAATTTGAAATACCTATATTTTGGTGCTATCTTCTTTTTCAGACATTCTTTAAAATAGCTGTTGTCACATGATAAAAATTAGAATTTATTTAATTTATTCTCCTATAATTCCAGTAAATTTCAATATTATCATCAATATTATCAGGTTTGGCAGCATTAACCACAGCAGAATCATTAACTGCAGAATGTTTATTGAAAGAAAATTGGAGACATTTTAAAATATCATTTAAAGTAATATCTGTTGGTGCTTCAACAAGTGTAATAGAACTATCATTCACCAAGGTAGAAGCATCATTATCAGGAATCAGCACATTCTCAGTTTTATCCATAGTACAGAATAATTTCATGGAAACAAACACTTAATTATTATGATTTAATAACACCTTCACTTGTTGGGTGGTCAACAATCATGCTGCTTGTAAATATAGCAGGGTTTCATTCATATTTTTCAATAAAACAAAAAATCTTTTGAAAAACTATCAGTCATAGAATTAGAATGACTTAACTCACCCTCTTCCATATGTCACTACTCAAACAACACTAGTACAAAAGGAAGAGTAGCAACCATGCAACAGTAAAAATAACTATAAATCAATAAAAAATATAAAAAATAGGTGACCACCAAACTGAGCGCATTCTTCCAAATTAATATAGACTTCATTAGACATAAAAACAAACAGAAACCATCTGTTATATACAAGTCTATTAAATCACATGACCCACCAACACTAATAAAACAAGACCTATTTATGATAACCTTCATTAATTAGTAATAATAAAGCAATATCAAACACAGAAGCCCAGTATGGAAGGTAGCTGGAATAACTAGCAAGACCACGACAAAATAAAATCTTTTAGTTTAATAAATGAAGGTGAGCACTTTCGCAATGGTAACCATTGCTTCATCAGACAATTCATTCACAGACTAACAGCACATAAATACATTGCTTAGATTCAAAGTGACCAATGCTATCACAGACAAAATAATTGCCTTGGTTACACATAACATTTAAATGAAAATGATAAAAACATCATAAATAATACTACGTCATGAATGACTAAGGGTGAAGAACATGCATTTTTGTTTCAAGTTCTACATGTTCAGAATATAAACATCAGGATGGGAGACAGTGAATACAATGGAAAACATGGAAGTACAATGGATTTTGAGGCTGGGAGTACACAGAGGACTAGGTCTAAATGACAGTGTTCCCCTGAATCCAGCCTTAAAATCTAGAAATTAAGATAGCTCCAATATATTAGTCACACTATAATATAGAATAGAATATGTATATACACACATTCATGAAGTAGTATTATTTATGATGTTTTTATCATTTTCATTTAAATGTTATGTGTAACCAAGGCAATTAATTTGTCTGTGATAGGATTGGTCACTTTGAATCTAAGCAATGTATTTATGTGCTGTTAGTCTGTGAATGAATTGTCTGATGAAGCAATGGTTACCATTGCAAAAGCACTCACCTTCATTTATTAAACTAGAAGATTTTATTTTGTTGTGGTCTTGCTAGTCATTCCAGCTGCCTTCCATACTTGGCTTCTGTGTTTTATATTGCTTTACTTCTGGGTTTGCTCAAATTTATTGGGACATTCTTGTTTGTTAATTAGTAATAATGTCAAAAGCAATTCTTAAGCTTAAAATTGTCTTTAAAATATATTATATTATAAACATTATTAATTTGTTCTCAATATTCAGAGAAAAAAAGCAGAACAGACTCATGTCAGAGGTCTACATTTTAAAATACTGGGCAAGATTCCAAAATAGTTGCTTTCAGTGTAAGTATGTCCTGATTCCAAAAGACCTGATCTCAGTGTAAGTAACTTATTTCAGTGTAAGATCTATCTATTAGTAGGCTTGCCCCATGGACCAGATTCCAAAAGACTTGTTCTCAGCCTGCTCTCAGTTTAAGTGGTAAATTGCACTGAAAGCAAGTCTTTTGGAATCAGGCCCAATATTTACATTAATAGTTTCATTAAGGCCAAGAAGTTTATTGGCTTGCAGTCTTAATTGCCATTCCATTTCTTTCTTCTCCAGCAAAGTGTTAAAATCACTACCTCTTGTGTCTAAAATCAGCTGATCCAAAACACCAAACACAAACTTTTTAAAGTTCTTATATATAACACTATGTTTATATAATGCATTGCTTTTGTTTCCACCTGTATAGCCAGATCATGCTCATAAATTCTTGCTGCCAATTTCTTTCTATTTTTCCTGCATAGAAACACCCACATGATAAGCATGAAGCTATATATGCTATACCACAAGAGTTATAGCTAAAATATTCTGAAGCTGTCGATGTCTTATTAATAGAATTAACATAAACATTAGGATTATTACTAATAAAATGACATGATGCGCAACCATTACAGGCATGCATTCCTTTAGGTTTGCTGGTATGAAATCCTTTAAATATTGACATTCTGGTCCCAAGGATTGCTTTCAAATTTAAACCAGTCTTAATAGTAAAAATAGGATGTTCATCTATGATGTTAGTCAGTTTGACATTTTCCACTGAATAATTTTTGAACTATCAAAGAAAAATTTTTTGATGTTATTACTATTAACAGATGGAACAATAGCCATAGAACAATTAAATTATTTGATTGAATAAGTGTTAATTTCATCTTTTTTTATAATTTGTTGTTAAAATAGGTCTATACATATTTTTACCATTTTTTCACTTCATTGGCAATGCTAAAAATGAAATCATACAAATAACTTGAATGTTCAAAAGGTCGAATGCATAAAGATCGACACAGATGCATCGAACTCTTAAACATTCGAAAGTTAATAAAGAAAAAAAATACGCAGAAAGAAAAGATGTAGGCAGGGGAGCAAGCCCACCTGCACCGCCCACACCCCCACTACTTAAATATACCAACTCCGAGATCATACTACATTGAAGTAAATGGAAATCTCCACCTACGAAGATTTCCGTTTACAGTTTTTGACGACTTGCACTTTCGTTGCATATGGTTCGATCCATTTGTATTCATGGTTTTACGCTTTCACATAAATAAAGTAGACCCCAATAAACATATTAAAAACAATTTTATATTCTTTACGAAATCTATTTCCTCAGAATTTAAACATGAAGTTCTAAGAAATTGACTCTTAAGAACATGTTTTTCATAAACAAGAGATGGCAACTTGATGCATGTAATAATTTATTAACATTTGTAGTTTCTAAAACTGTTTGACTTTAAACTCATTCTATCAGATATTAATTTTAATTCAACATCTAAATATTGTGCTTTTGTTTTAGAAACCTATTTTGTTTTAGAAGATGTTATTAAGTTTCCCAAAATTATTCAACAATGACCCATAGTTGGCATCTCCAGCCCTGCCTGATGGGTATTGTAATTAATTTTCTGCTTTCCACCAAGCAGTCAAACACAGACAGTACTGCACCATTAAGAATAAACTTAGTAAAACATCTTTTCAACCAGGTAATCCAATCAAACATTTTTAGAGAATAAATTAAAATTGTGTTTTTTAAGATTCTTCATAAGTTTTCATATCAACTTGCAAATGAGTTTCAATATCATTAAGATGTTAGTTACAGTTTTTTAAATACTGGGTTATAGTCATAGCTACTCCATTTCGACTATCTGCCTATTTGATGATTATTTTAGTATTAGTTTGTAATATTTTCAAGGCTTGCCTTAATTGTATCACTTTTTAATAAGGTATGTAGTTACTCTTAATTTTAATAATTTCAACATCTCGATTGTAATTGACATTATTTAGAATCTTACAAGAAATAGTAAAATAAATACCTGACTAGATAGCATTTAATTGACTAAAAATTAATCCAGCAATGATCAAGGCAATGCTGATTCATGCTACTTTATGTTTGTTTAATCTTCCTCTGATGTCATCATTGACAATTTATGGTTCATAGGTTCATAAGTAGGTACTAGGCTATTGGCCCTAGGGCCTATATAAGCCTAGCCAAAGGTACCCTGGCTTTTGCCACCCAAGAAAATTATTTTCCTGTGCCACTGTCGAGCAGAGCCACAGAAGTGTGGGAATTAGTTGGAATTTCTGTCTCTTCTTCATGATCTGGGCAGTGCTCTTGATGACTGACTGGGCCATAGTTGCCAACATCAACTGTCTTTGAGACAGCTTACATCTTACTTTCATTTGATGAATATTGCTCAAACTAAATGCTCTCTACCGTCTTCTAATCCTGAAATTTTAGTAAATGATCCAGCATTTTCCTGTCAAGACTAATGCATTGTGTTCTGTCTATGGATTTTAGATGACCTGGCCCACTCATATTATACCTGTGCAGTGTGCTTTATGCTAGGTACTAATGATGGCCACATGTGCATTTAAGATCATTAGCTCAATATTCCACATCATGTACAATTTGGGCCCAGTTTATTTGAAAGAGCTGTTGAGATCCTACGTCCCTTGAAGACATCTGAGGTCATTAGTTGCAGGACTACTAGCTGTTCCAAGAACTAAAGACATCAGGCAGGATTTATTTTTTTATCCTGCCTAATTCTTTAGAACCAGCTACCATTCCTGGTTCAGACTTGTAAGGCAAAAGATTCTTTTAGGCACTCCCTTAGATTATATCTTTTCAAAGGGGTTTATTGGGAGCACAGTAGGGATATTACACCAATTTTAGAATACTGTTTTTTTCATGTCTCACTTTGAAATGATTTTAATGCATAAGATCAGTAATCTGCTTTGAAATAATTTGTACTCATTTTTAAATCATTCCCTGTTTACTTGGCCTCTTTTCTAATGTGTACATGCTTAGATAACAATTAACTCTAAATAAATTAAAAAAATAAATAACTCCACAAACAAAATAGCTGAATTTGCTTATATGCATACTTGAAAAGAACAATATTATTAAAATATATTTATTTTACATTATATATAATGAGGTTATGGATCATTCTGAGATTGTCAGCCTTAATAATCAGGAGGTATTGGTCTAAATTAATATGGATGGATTGTGAAAATCAAGTTCCTTTAAATGTAATAATTGCTGATTTTTCACACGATCTTTAAGACAATCCAGTCCTATTCTATATACCATGCAACAGTTTGTGCTAACCTCCATGGCTGGTACTGATTTATTTTCTTGTCACAGTAAGTATACTCTTTTATTCCCTTCCTGATCTTATCTCAAGCATCTTTTTGGCTGTAAACAAATAGGATAATTTTCACACTCACTTTGCATCATTTGAGCAAATAGTTTGAGGTTATTGGCAAGAAGAGCAAAATATTATTTTTTATGACTTCTTTCTCAATACAAATTTTATTTGCCAGTATTTTTCCGCAATCTTTCAATAAATGTTGTCACTGTTTGCTAACATTTGTTTCCAGCAGTTGACAAACTTCCAGGAATAAGACAGCTGTCTAAATTGGCACATTGGAAATAATAGCTTTATTTGTAGTGGTGTCACCTCCATTTCATTAAATAAAAAATGCTGATATGTGATTTCAACTTTACTTCTGAAAATATACTTCACTACCAAAAAGTCAGTCAAAAACAAAATTCTAGGCTTTATGGGCAGGTGTTGAGACACAGGTAAAATACGTAATAAATGCTGGGAAGTAGTCTCAGAATTCAAGCTTGGTTACCACTGTACAAAGCTGGACTACAGAAAATTGTTTAGGCCCCCTGAGGACTTCACTTTTCAGGGAAATGCATTTTAGATTTCACTTGTTTAAATATTATCTACTTTTGCAGAGATCCTCATCCTTAAATATTTGCCGGCAAGGAGAAGGGCAAATAAAAATAAAAGCATGTTTGAATTTTGATGGTTTTGCCATAAGATTAAAACATGCTGAGAAAACACTCTGTCAGGAAAATGAACTTTTAGCACATTCAGCCAAATGTTGCAGGAGAGAAGCAACAGTAGTTGAACTGGCAGGTATGTATACTAAGATATTAATTATTTTAGTACAGAGACAAAATCTCCAAAACTTGTTGCCTTTGATCAGTGGTGGGACACTTTCTTAGAACCTAGAAATTCAGAAGTGTTAAATTAAAAAGTTTATTAGAACTAAACTTGCAGTGTATTTGTTTCTCTTCTGTCCAATTGCTGCTTTATATTCATTTCACTCCTATTTTTATTCTTATTTCTATGTAATGATTTTGTTTATATAACAAATCTTTCAAAATCTGATTCAAGTTAAAATATTTTGACAGAAAGCTGAAATATAATAGGTAACACAAAAGTGAGCTGGACTAACTAAATGTTTACATTGCAGTTTCTAGAGTCAAATCACGGAACATTGTTACCTTTAGTAAGTGGGTGCATTATATTTCTGCCCACAAAGCTAATGTTATTGAACTTGTTTGGATATTTTAGACCAGATGTGCAATTAAAGCCTCTTTTTAAGGCCCTTAAAAGAATAATGTATTTTCATATACTATTTCAAAGGGAGCCAATATAGAAGCACTGTATTACAACTCTGCAAACAGAGGTAGAGGTCACAGACATTTATGTATTTATTTATTTATCTATTGACATTTGAGTACTTGGAAAGTCCGACTGGGTAGAAGCTCATTTTCAGCGGAGGCCCAGAGAAAAAAGTTTCAAATTATTACAGAACATTTTAAGAACAATACATTTAAAATCTTCAAAAATAAAACAAAAACATATGTAGTTTAAATAATTATAACAAATTAGACATAATATAAAAATATTGGTTAAGAATCAGTACAAGGTCTATGGCAATAATTTAATATATAGACAAATTTTAGACAGTTTGCAGATAAATTAAAGGTAAGTTAGTGTAATACAATGCAAATAGGAACTGAAATATGAAGTGAAGGAAAAACAGGATTATGGTATATTTAGAAAGAAAATCAGAGAAGAGAACTAGATAGCATTAGATAGCAGTAAGGAAGTAGGTGAAGGAGGGAGAGAAAGGACGTATAAGGAATGAAAGGGTACTTGTTCACATTTAGGAATACACGTTATCCTGTTTTTTGAGCAATAACAGAGCCAGATTATAGCTAAGAAGTCTTTCAGAGTAGTTTTGAAAGATGGGAGTGTGGGTATAGACCTGAGGGATGCAAGTAAAGAGTTCCAGGCCTTAGCAACCTTGTACAAGTATAAACAATACCCAGTAGATTTGCAAGGTTTATTGATAGACATGAGTTTTTGGTCAATGTACTACAATGAACGACTGGGAGCATAGTTGTGTTGAATGTTTTTAATGCTGGATAGGCAGATCCATGCTGGATAATTTCATAGGTGGTAAGAAGTTGTATATGTTAGTTGATGTGGCAGTTCTAACCAATTTAGGCTTTTCAGTGCTATACAGCGGTGGGTTCTGAAAGGGGTATGTGCTGCAAATTTAGCAACTTTCTTATAGTATTGTTCAAGTTTCAGTTTCCGTAAAGCCTGGAGGTTAGTAAGGATAGGAGCATCATAAAAAAGAGTTGAGAGGAGATAAGTAGTGGAAAGTATAGTTTTAGTTGCATTGAAGAGAAAGTTTTTGGCTCTGTAAAGCATCCCTAGTTTTTGATGAGTTTTTCTTATGCAGTTTTATATATGCAGGTTGAATGTAACATTATCATCCACTATCACCCCTAATATTTTGCTATGAGAAGTGACTTCAATGGTTGTAGTATCAAGAGGGAGGACTTTAAATTTAGTTTTTTCATAAGAGAGGGATTTGGGAAAAAAAGTAGTAGTTTGGTCTTTTTTGTGTTGAGCATGCATTGTGAGTTACAAAACCATGTTTCAGTGGCTTCTAAATTTTATGGAGGTGTCCCATGTTGTCAGATGTGCAAATGAAAGTGGAATTAAATCTCTGTATTGTATTAGGGTAAAATAGCATGATCACATGATACAATAGCTTTCCCTATGATCTATCAAATCATCCTACAACACTTCACCAGTGTTTGAATAATGAGTGACATAAAAATATATAAATATATAAAATAAAATATGTGGGACTTGGGTGCTCACACCCTTTAACTTATATATACCAACTCTACAGTCACACTACAGTGGATAAAAGTGAAAAAACCTGGCAAGGCACTGCCATCTCACTCGACACAAGCCAATGTGGTTTTGAAAAACAGCAGTCAAACAAAGCTGGCAGATGAAACAAACCATATCAAATTGCAGGTACACCATTAAACATATGGGGAAATTATGGGAAAAATGGCAAAGAGACGTCATAAGATTGCAGTCCTTATAAAAACACATTGAAGTCAAATATTCACAAAAATATGTTGAAGCACCTTAGATTATTGTTCAACTCTGGTAAGCAAGGATATTTCTTGGCTCCAAGGAAGGTTTAGGACAAAACATTTCAATAATTGGCTTGAAGGATAGCTTTTCAAATGTGAACGAGTTTATGGCTGAAGACATCATTCAACAATCTTCTTTATTACATAAATTAAAAATAATATAAAATAAAGGGTGATTGCTAGCATTCATGTTGTAAAAATGGATGACATTTAAATGTTGGACTGTATCTATATCAAGATATTGAAACTAGGTACTCCAACAACAAAAATATTCCATTGTGCCATACATAGTTTTTATTATAATTTTTTTAATGTATTAACTGGGTTAGAGCACTGATCCTATTAGACCACTTGCAGACTCAGCCTAGGAATACAGAGTAAACACAGAAACAAAATGACATTAACATGCAAATATACATCACACTTGTTTAATATATATTACATACCAAGTAAATGCACAGAAAAGCAATGAAACATACTGAGTTTTATAAGTAATTTTAAATCAAAGGATTATGGGAGTGAGTGTTTTATTTTGGCTTGCCCACTCTGTGGGGAGGGATATGGTGGTTTTGGTCAGCCAGTTGCTCCCATGCATGTGGAAGCTTGCACATTCACTAAGATGGAGGTATGTGGACTTGGTGTTCCCAAGCAAGTGATGATAGTGCTTAGGGGACATGTGAATGTGAGCACACACACACACACACACACACACACACACACACACACACACACACACACACACACACACACACACACACACATCTTGGGGAGAGCATAGGTCACTTCTGTGCTCATAGCTTATACCAAAGGTGGGGCAAATGCCTTGCAACAGAAAGCACTGTGGATGCCTTCATGATGGTACATAATAGAGCTGTGATTGGATATCACCTAAGGGGTGAAGGATGCCCTCTCAGTATCAAAGTTTGATAGTCAGCAGCCAGTGGGAGAAAAATATTTTGAAACATATATAGAACATACAGTACATACACTTTTCTGAGTTTTTTGGACTGTAGGCATATTTGGTAAAAAAAAAAAAAAAAGGATAAAATTAGTTAAAAGATGGAGGGATGAGATTATGGTAAAAGTGGAAAATAACTGAGTTGTCCACTTGTGGAATATCAATCATTATGGCACATGCAACAATGTGTAACATAGGTACTACATATTGCTATACGGTCACAAATGTTATTAAACATTAGCCATCTTAGTTGCAACAGATTTGTATCTATTGCCTCAGTTTTGGTGCAGGAGCAAATGGTGAACTTGTAATAATTTAAATAGGAAAGGGAGACATTGCACAAGAGGTTTTTTTAACCTTATTACTATTACTGTGAAGTTGTAAGTATTATAGCACCTAGAAACTGACCTACATTGGGAGAAACTGCAAGGAAAAGTAAAGGAGAGTGTCTCATTCCTTAAAACTGACACAGCTCCATCCACATAGCCCTAGAAGACAGACAGTATTGTTTTTTTTTTCTTTTACCTTCTGTATCTGTACCTGACTCAACCACTGTCTTTACCTTTAAGAAAAACATCACTGTAGTGGACAAAGGTTAACAGCTAGGAGCCACCAAAGTAGCTGTCTTTGGACCTTATACAGTGCACTTAATTCTTTTACTAAGGTGAACAGCAATGTCCTTTCTTTTTTCTGTGAATATGCAAAACTGTTGATATAAGATGATCCTGGCTCTATTAAACTTTGAAGTTAACTGCATATAGCTTCTACTATGCAACTCATTTTTAGTCAGACCAAAGAACCCTTGAACACCTTTTCAGATCATCAATGCACCTCTTGATGGTAATAACATGATAAGGAAGTAATAACATCTTTTCTGAAACATGAAGTCAGTACTATTTTGATTTCCTATATTTTGAAGTATGAAAGTGTGACCTCATTCTCTAAGCCAATATCAGATTTCTCTGCCTTAGAAGCCTTAACAGGTTTTGCACACAGATATAAGCTGGGTCTATACTGAAGAGGTCAGTACCTCAAATAATGATACTTCCATAAGGTTAAGTTGTTACTGCTGTCATCAACACCTGTTTTACATCTTTACTTGGAGGCAGGGTGTCACATCAGCATTATTCAATGTGACCAAATTATCTAGAGCCAATGTTCATTCTAAATTACTATTAAGATATCATGCAAAGTACACTAGCGCACAACTCTCTTGCACTACTGTAGCATTCAGCATATTGGACAAGCATAATTTTTTTGCAAAAATATATTTTTCAACCAAGCGCTAATCATAATATAACAAATTTCAGCCGTATGAAAAATATGAAATGTAATAATCCTAAAAATGTGTGAGGTGATGGTCTAAAATCTTCTATACCCAACCCAAATAATTGTATAAAACACTCCAATGAAGATGTAATCTAATCATGTAATACATCATTTGTATCCATTCTTACTGGATCTTGGCCAGACCTGAGCTTGGTACAGCACAAAATATGAGTATACTTACCTTTAATATGGCAAAGCATTTTTTTAAAATATGGTCAGTTATGCAATAACAAGCATTGAAATGCATTTGTTTTGAAATATACTTCTATTCCAGACTCCAGCATTTAAGATTATTAGAGAATACTGGGCCAACTACAATATTGGGCCTTTTTCAGCCTAGCCACACTACGCAGAAGTATTAGAAAGGTATTGGTCCTTAGGTTTTGTGGAGGTATACAAACTTGAGTATGGGTGGTTGGCATTTGCAAGCTTCCTCTCTCTAACAGAGACATACCTGCCAGGCCTGGTGTAAATTTATGATTTCCCATCCACTGATCCATAAGTGCAGAGAAGAACCTTGCTTCAAATGGATGGGAAACAGCCTCTGAGACATATACCTGTCCTTCTGGTATGTCCCATTTATGTTGCAGGTGAGATTTAGGTCCATGGATCAGAAGTCTCTGATGCTGTTTGTTTTGCAGATGTGCAATGGATCTATTACAGCTGGATAAGTAGATATTTTGTAGGCCAAGCACAGGTCATTGCTCAGCAGCCTGTAAGAGTATAAGGATAAGACTTTGAGGTGATCTGCATAGGACTTATTTTCTAAACTATGCATGATTTTTGTGAGAAACCCCTGTGGACGCACACACCAGTTGTTGTATATGCCTGGTCTGGTACATGCCAAAGAAAAAACTGTACTCATTGAGTCATCTTATGAGGGCAGAGTACAATGAAACAATGATGTCTTTGGACCTGCATGCCATACTCTTGCTTATAAGACTTGCAACATAAAATTATTTCCTTACTACTGTAAACACATGATGGTCAAAGGGTAAATCACTGTCATTATACATTCCCAAATCTCTGACTACTGATTCTTCTCTTAGAGGTGTATTATCAATGTAGTAATTTGTGAGAGTGGCCCGTCTTACCAAAAGGTCATATAAATCTATTTCTATAATGAAATACCAAACAAGACACTGATAGTCATCAGAAACATGAAATAAATAATGAAAGAGAGGAAATTCGTGTGCAAAAACAATGAACAATATGGTAAAAGTCTTTTGTTCAGTAGAAGAGGAAATGGCAGTTAACAAAACAGGTATAAATGTTTAAGATCTGAAGAAATAGAAGAAAAATAAGAAGTTTCTAAGGACGGCGTTAGAGAAGAGGAGGCAGACGAGACAATGGTAACAGAGTTAACAGAAAGTAGATGGGTAAATACAAAGGCAGAAAATAATTAGCAAGAGGTGTATTCTGGTGGTATTAAGATGGTGCATGCAGTTAAACAATATATAATTTATTCAATAGACACCAACATTTATTTCTGAGGAACAAAGAAAAGACTTTGATTTGTTATTGAAAGGCAGGGTATTATGGAACTTAGGAACCTGTGCCTGTTCAAGCATAGCAATATTTTTAAAGACAAGAATACAAAAGTTTTGGAGGTATTAATTTTAAGAGCAAGAAGAGGCCAGGTGGAGGATTAGAATATAAGGCAAAGAAAAATTATGTTGATTGTGATTCATGAACATGCCAAGTGTGATGAAACAAGTGATTTTTATGAAGACATTAAAAGATGTATATTAGTTAACATGGAGGTAATTGTTGCAGGAATTTTTAATTACAATATAAAGAAAATGGGTGGCAAGATAAGACAAGATGTTATAAAATATCAAGAAACACTGAAATATGGAGATATCTGTAGGATGGGGAAATGATAGACATATTACAAATGAAAAGTTAAAACTGGAAGCACAAATCATGAAATTAGGTTTAGAAAATTTCAATTAGAACAGTGAGTAAAAAGGTCACCCAGAAAAAACAATCAGTAAAAAACAAAAGAAAAATCTAGCAAGGCTAGACTTTCCACTGTGTGAGTCCTTAAAACTATTGTATTAAAGACAACATGGGATGTATGCAATGACCCTTTAAGGACATCAAGAGTTTCAGCTATATGGCAATTCTGAATGTCCATGACTTTTTTCTTTTTAAGTCTATTTATGGACAAATTCAGGCCAATAAAGTCAAACTCCACTAGCTGTGGACATGCATGTTTCAGCCTTCTTATGGCATCAGCACAGCATAAGTGGCTTGTTTGGCTAACCTTTAGAAACACAGGGTTGTCGTACTCAACTGATATCCATAACCATTAGGGTGTCTGCAAAATATCCCAACCAACAAACTAAAACAATGAGTAAAAAGGTCACACAGAAAAACAATCAGTAAAAACCAAAATAAAAATCTAGCTAGGCTAGACCGTGAGTCCTTAAACCTATTGTATTAGAGGTGACATGAGATATATGCACATGACTGTTTAAGGACATCAGTTGTTTCAGCTATATGGCAATTCTAAATGTCCATGACTTTTTTTCTTTTTAAGTCTATTCATGGACACATTTAGGCCAATAAAGTCAAACTCCATTAGCTCTGGACATGCATGTTTCAGCCTTCCTATGGCATCATCAGTACAGCATAAGTGGAATGTCTGGCTCACCTTTAGAAACACGGAGTTGTCGTACCCAACTGGGTTGTCATACCCAACTGATATCCATACTGATCGTTTTATGATGCCATAATAAGGCTGAAACATGCATATCTACAGCTAGTGGAGTTTGGCTTTATTGGCATGAATTTGTCCATAAATAGACTTAAAAAAAGTTATGGACATTCAGAACTGCCATATAGCTGAAACACCTGATTCCCTTAAATGGTCATTTGCATATGCCCCATGTTGCCTCTAATACAAGAGGTTTAAGGACTTACACAGTGGAAAGTCTAGCCTTGCTAAAAATTCAGTTAGGAGTTATGCACCCTGTTCAATAATAGTAAACGTGAATATAATGAAAATATGATAAAAATATGGAAAGTCTTAAATAAATTAATGAGGATATGTATTATAAGCAAATAATAGAAGCCAAAATTAGCTCAAATGTGGACAGATTGTACATTAATGAGGAAATTTTACAATAAATGTTATAATTTTATGTGGGCAAGACTGTGGGTCCTTTAAAATTGAGGCTTTATCAACATGTATATGCAATTAGGCAGGGCAATATGACAAATGCTCTATGTAAACATTGTAAGGAATGTGAGGATTTTACAATGGTTTCCTTTTTTGTGTTGGAAAAGGTATTCCCTAATCCAAGGGCAGAGCCTTGGAAGATGAAACTGGAGCAAAGGGAATTGCACTGGTAAATTCTTCTTAATACAACAGTTTCTCCTGGTATTAATGATAGAGTAACTATCAGAAGTAGGTTCAATTTTAGGGTGATTAAACTGTAATTTTTTAATTAATGAATGGATACATATTTTTTGAAAGATGGGGATGACAGTTTAGCATTTATATATTAATTATATTAATTCTTTAATTTATTTAAATATTATAATTAATTTCTTGAGGCATGTAGGTTCCAGCTGGTGCAATAGTTTTTAACATAATGTACTTTTACTGTGTTTTCCTATTACAAGGACTGAGTTTACTCGCCTTATTTCAAGAGGTGTTTCCATGGTCTATCTGACTTGGGAAATGCACAAAAGTGCATATAGTGTAGTCATTTTATTGACAAAAGTGAAACAGAATGTGGAAACTGTGGAAACTAACCAAACTCCACATTCATTTACAAAAATATAAAGAACTCAGAAACCAGGTAAAAAAACTTATCATTAAAGACAAAAAGGACTTCTATACCAACCTCCCCTCCACCTAAAGGTCTGACCCAAAAAAATTCTGGAACTCCATAAATCATATTCTGCATCCAGGTAACCCTTCCTTCCCCTGCCCTAACAACTCACCTGAAGAAACTGCTGATCTATTCAACACCCACTTTATTGAATATGTATCTAAGATATTTGACTCCTCCCCTTCTACAAATAATGCTAACAACATCTCCAATTCTACTTCTCCATCCTATCCCTCAAACTCCTTCACCCTCAAAACAGTAACTACTAACTATATAAGATCCTTACTCTCAAAACTCAAACCTTGCTCCACTTCTGCTGACAACCTATCCTCCTATTTCCTTCAAATTGCTGATGAACCCATTGCTTTCCCTGTATCCATCCTAATTAATCGCTCTATCTCAGAATCATATGTCCCCTGCATATGGAAAAAAGTTCTACACCTTGCCTATACATAAAGGAGTTAACTCCTATGACATCACAAATTTTAGACCTATCACAATCCTGTCTCCTCTCTTAAAAATATTGGAAAAAATCTATCCACAAACAAATTGTGCAATACCTACTTCAGGAAAACCTACTCACACCTACTCAACACAGCTTTCGCCCCAAACATAATACCACAACTGCACTGATATCTTTTGTAAACACCATTTCCTTTGCTAGGGATAACAATAAACTGGTCTTCTGCCTGTTCTTGGACCTCTCCAAAGCCTTTGATACGGTCTCCCACTCTCTTCTTCTGAATAAACTACCAAACTTTAATTTCTCTCCCTCAGCATTTTCCTGGTTTTCTAGTTATCTCTCAGATCATCTACAATCTGTTAAATGGCTCTCAGCCCTCCCAATAAAAATGGGTGTCCCGCAAGGATCTATCCTTGGCCCACTTCTCTTCAATATTTTCACTAATCTACTACATACCTCCTGTCCCCAGTCATCCCTTATACAATATGCAGATGACTCAGCAGTCATCACTATCTCTGATACTCCCTCAGAACTAAACTCAGTCAGCCAATCATCCTTCAGCTCAGTTGAGACCTGGCTCTGTGATACCAAACTAATTCTCAACCCCAAGAAAACAAAACTCTTACTCTTTCTCCCCAAAAACCTTACCCATCTCAAAACATCTTTTTTCTATACTGACCCTCAACAACACATCAATCACAGTCAAATCTAGCACAAAACTCCTAGGAGTCACTATCGACGACCAACTCAAAATTGATTTACATCTGTTAAACTGTATTAAAAAGACACACCAAAAGCTTGGACTCCTTTACCACAACAAAACATTCTTAACTAGCAAAGCTAAATGAACTCTGTCACATGCTTACCTCCTTCCCGCTCTTTTGTACAGCTGTCCCATTCTTACTAATCTAAATTCCTCTCTCTTAGCTAAACTTGATTCAACGTACAATGAGGTGGCTAGGTTTGCTGCTCAACAACCTCACAGGTCTCACCACTGTCTCTCCCTAAGACTCTTAGACTAGCTAGAATTACCTCACCAGCTCCTCATCTCTCAACTACAGAAAATCCACTCAATTTTATATCAGCACTCTTTCTTTCCTAGCCTCACTCCTATAATCTCTAAATACTCCCCGACAAGGTGCCTACGCAGCTCTGACCAAGACCTGCTACAGATATATAAACCTAAGACCAAAACTGGCTGCAACCTCTATAGCCACAACCCTGACATATCTTGGAACAAACTCCCCCTTGAAAGTAGATCTGTCACACACCCAAAAGAAATTCAAACAGCTACCAGAAAATACCTATAAACTCACTGGTCCTGCCACTGCACTCATTCTTCTTAAACTGTTTCCCTTGGCAGCTTTCACCCCTATTCAGCACCTCCCCTCCAACACACACACTCTCTTCTGATATAATCCCACTACCCCCTTTATATGAGCTTTTTTCTAAACTGTCATCTTTATCTTACACTTTCTACCTCCATTAGGAATCACTCTTCCTCTCATCTCTTCTTCCACTTTTCACCTCTATCAAATCTCCAAGCCAAGCTGACAGCAATATGTTTTTTGTAACTCTGCAGCCCAGTATATATGTATATATGTATTCCTTTTTGTTTCTCTATCTGCTATGTTTGTTTTACTCTGGTGATTAACTGTAACATCTCATTGCTAGAATATGTTGCATTTAATAATAATGATTGTTTTCATCTCCATAAATAAATATTGTAGTGCACTGTTGGAGCTTTTCTCCACAGATCTCAACTGAAAATGAGCCACTCAGCTCAGTTGGACTAACCCTGTCAACAAATGTAAAATAAATAAATAAATAAAATAAAGAAATAAAAGGGCTTATTAGTTATTTTTCTTTTTTTTTCCTGTGGGGCTATACATTTTTCATATTTGCATAGGTTAGCAGTGCCTTGTGCAGTAGCAAACACCTAGAAAACATTTTTTTTCCTGTAGAACACTCCATAAAACTTAAAACAGCAATATAGAGCAAATACCTTGTATACCAACAAGCTTAGAACATAATTGGGCATTGAGTGGCAATACATACAAATTTAGTAGAATTCAATATTGCATAAACCAACAGTGTCCAAACTTTTTAGTTCAGGGGCCACCTACTATACCTGGAGAGGCTCAGGGCATCTCATTACCATACCGAAGGTATATCTGCTTTTTATATACTCCGCAGACAGTGGTGCACTTTCATCATGGAACAAAAACAAACCCTGCTGGTTTCAGAATCACTTCTGTATTCTTGTCAGACAGGAAATAGGCTTACAACTTGCAATATTTACAATAGCATCCTTACTACAAGAGCACAAATGTAATGGTGCAAATGCATATATTAGTTCTAAAAATATTATAACTGCACAAATCTAGGTGAAATTTTTACTACAAAGGGTATAACAAATATCAAAAATCAGAACAAAAAGATTAAGATACATGACTTGCATGACCATGGTTGATGGGGTGTCTGACACTGCTTGTTTTTGCACAAGTAGTCTATGTCTGCACCAACCCTTGAAGTGGCACTGTGAAGTGTATCTGTGATAACAGATCTAGATCTGCTTTTCATATTTTTCATTCTGGACAAGTTCTGCTCACAACAGTACATGCTGCCAAAAAGTCCAGTAAACATCAAAGATAATCTTTGTAGAAGACTATGCTATTTCATACCATTTTCTTTGATACTCGGATGTATTTATGTAGAAATTGGGCAAGACTCTACTATTCTTTTCACTAATGTTTGACTTCATAATGTCCTGAACAAAAATAATGAATAAGGAAATATATTCAGTCTTTCTGGGAATAGTCCATGCCTTCCTATGCTTCCAAAAATACAGTTATCTTCTGTGTACCACTCTGGTGTTAGACTGGGATGAAAAGTAAAAGAACAAATGTCCAGAGATCTATATTATAATGTTGCATGTCTGGGAGAAGAAACCAAAGCACTTGGATGCACTCTGCCAATGATCAGCTACCATCACACATATCCTGCACAGACCGCCACAGTTACTTTCGGAGTGCAGCGCTCATGCTTGACTGTTACAGAAAGTGAAAAAAAAATTATGTGTACTACTTCTGCAAAGCCAGAATAACAAATGCTTGTTTTAAGCAAATAGTGTCAGTCATGTTTATCCACCAACAACCCCTGCATCCAAGAATTAAAGCCAACTTTATTGATTGGCATACATCAGAATGTAATAAAATAAAAATAGCAACAATTGGGCAAATTTATTTTAACCACCCTCATATGCAGATATGACCAATTTTTTCATAGATCCCTTTGGTAGTTTAACCATATATGTACAAGCAGTAAATTACACCATTTCTCCAGTGATCCCTTCAGTAGCTTATCCATGTATGCACAAGCACTTCACTGACACCAAAATGAAACATTTCCCCCATTGACCTTTTCAGTAGTCTGTCCATGTATGTATGCACAAGCACCAAAATGAAACACTTCCCCCAACTACCTTCAGTGTTATATCCATGTTTGCACAAGCACTTCACTGATGTTATATAAAACATTTCCACAATGACCCCTTCAGAAGTATGTCCGTCTATGCACATGTCAAAATGAAACATTTCTCCCAATGACCCCTGCATTAGTTTGTCCATGTCTGCACAAACACCAAAATGACATCAAAATGAAACATTGCCATCAACAACCCCTTCAGTAGTATTTTCATGTATGCACAAGCATCACAATGAAACAGTTACCCCAACAGCCCTTAAGTAGTTTGTCCATGTATGTAGAAACACCAAAATGAGACATTTCCCCTCAGCAACCCCTTCAGTATTATATCCAAGTTTGTATAAGCACTTCACTGACACCAAAATGAAACATTTTCACCCTGCGACCCCTTCAGTAGCATATCCATGTTTGTACAAGTACTTAATTTACTCCAAATTAAATATTTCTCCTAACAACCCCTTCAGCAATATGTCCATGTATGCACAATCACCAAAGTGAAACATTTGTTTTCTTTTAATACAGAAAATGTATATTAATTCACATTTTCTTATTCAGTCAATGTCTCTAGTTAATAGCACAAATTTTATTTCCAAACCACACGCACACACACACACACACACACACACACACACACACACACACACACACACACACACACGCACACACACACTCTTCACTAAACATTCATACTACCAACTATACCCAAGCACACTTCATACTCACACAAGCAAACACGCACACAGTCCATTTTTTTACACAGGAATACATCAGTCCTGCAGACCTAACTCATACACCAGCGTTATACCCATACAAACACTCACACATGTAATTGCTCCACTTTTTCACTTCTCACAGGCATACACATTTCACATACCAGCAATACAAACACACACACACACACACACACACACACACACACACACACACACACACACACACACACTCACACACACACACACACACACACACACACACACACACACACACACACACACACACACACACACTCGCTCTCCTTTCCCACCTCATTCACACAAGCAAACATTGCCCTCATGCATACATACACAAACTGTATTCAATCACTGCAAATTCTGCAAAAAAAAGGAAACCAAGAAAACCACCAACAATATCCAATACCACCTCCAGCCACCAATGTGGAGGGACTGTACTGAATATTGCAATACATTTGTACAGATATAAAAAAGCAAAGCCCAGTTAACTGATCCTGAACTTTTTAAAGTAACAGACCAGTTAACTGCAAAGAAAATGTGCATTTCATTTTTTTTATTTATTGAGGCTTTCGATGACCAAAGAAAAGGCACTATGCACTCTACTTCTGCAAAGCCAGAATAATAAATGCTTATTTTTGGCAAATAACAGTGACATGCAGACCGCCCAATGGACAACATTGGTGTAAACATTAAAATTAGTAGAATTTAGAACTGTTTAATATAATCTGCACAAATAAAGCACCCTTAATAGCCTTCTAAACCCTACTACACCACCCTCTTGTAGCTCACCAGTCAAAGGACTTGTCAGTGTGGATATATAATTTCCTAATGTCTCTTTAGCCATCTTGGTTGATATGAGCATCTTGAGACAATGTAGCAATTGTCTCATGTTTACCAACAACCACTTAATTCATAAAGAAGCAGACACAGTATGCGAGAGTTGTACTTACACAATGACACTGGAGGCTAAACTGTTGCATACAAGTGCACAGCAGGTTGTCCAATCCATGCACACAACACCCACCTCACATATCACACAACACATACACATAGACTAACGTATGCTGAAGCACTTAAAAGCAATCTTCCTAAACAGCAAAGATCACATAGATTGCCTATTGTCAAAGCTATGCCTCAGCAATTCCAATGGTACTCAGAGAAAATACCACATAACACCATCCATACTGTCAGTCTTAGTGCAGCAACAAAAAACACTAAGCCTCTAAGGCAAGAAAACACATTTCCCAGGACTCTCATCATAGGGAACTGCACTGTAAGATATACTGATACCCCTCTAACTAGGCTGAACAAAGAAAAGATAACTGTTGTTTAGCTGCAGCAAGGATTCACCAAATCATGCACGCACTCAAATCATTACGCCACAGGTATCAGTATGATTCCATCATAGTCCATGTAGGCTTAAATGACCTGTTATGTACCTCCCTGGATTATATAAAGAGAGACATTATGGAGCTTTCAGACTATGTGTCCCTGGGTGGTATGAGCCTAGCACTGAGCAGTGTGTTATCATCACCGAGGATGATGTCACAATATGAGCAAAAAATGATTGATTTCAACAACTGGCTGTCATTCTGGTATCATTCTAAGGGGATCCAATATTTGTCAGGTTGAAAGGACATGGTTAACAGACCATGTTGATTTGTCAAGGACAGTCTGCATCTTTCCCCACTAGGCTTTCAAATACTGGCTAAAACTTTATCTACCCCTATACTGCCTTTTTTAGGTAATGCCATTGTGACTCCCCTGCACTGGCCCAGTAATCAAGAAGCCTCAATCCTCACCATTAGCACCAGTGAGGGACGTATACACTGGGAGGATGACAAGTACACATACAGTAAAGTGCAATTTCCTTTAAGAGCACACCGAGATCACAGTCTGCAGCTGGTTTTTGCCTCTTTCCCCAGATCCCCAGTAAGACTCCCCACTGGCACAGCTACAGGGTTAAGACCTCAGCTGAATGGTCAATCCAAAACCTCCAGCACCCTGTCTGTCCAACCAGTGCTTCGTGTCCCTACCCAAGTAGCTGACAAGCACACACACACACACACACACACACACACACACACACACACACACACACACACACACACACACACACACACACTCACACACACACACACACACACACACACACACACACACACACACACACACACATATATACACTTTGAGATCTGATTCATGTACAACCACACAGACAATCATGGGAAAGACTGGCACAGGTTTACTAGCTATGCCCCCTTCTGCCCATACTATAAGGTAGTTAACACTTCTGCCAACCACTACTTATCAGCTACTCTAAGGCCTTTACAAAGGGTGCCCAATCCTACTGTGTAATGTTAGTATTATCCAAATGGTAAGTGTGACCAAGAGCAAGGCTATTGAAGTGGCCTATATAGTGCCAACAAATATATATGCATGTACTCTTAGACCTTAAATATGCCTCACAAATATCAGCCACAAAGATAGGTTTAAATATATTTAATAATAAATAATAAAAGAACAAGACAATACTCAATCAACACAGTAACTACAGAGTTCAGAATCACAGGAAATATTTTAAAAACAACATTACAGGGCAGTCTCAAATAAATACAGAAAACATCTAAACTAATCTTTGCTGTTTTCCTATCTATATCTAAAAAGAAATTACTGTACCCTAGACTTACTTACAGAGCAAGGCAAATGCAGGTGAGAGGAAGTTTCCAGGTCCAAGACAAGATAAAAAATGCAAAGTCTGTCTCTGAGATAATTCTTAAACTACTATCAAACATTACTTCTGAGACAGCTGGATGACTTCACTCTTTGTCACCTGCCTTCATTTCCCAGGCTAACAGATACCAACAGAATTTTATCATCTCTGTGTGAGAAGTACATATCTCTCAGCTGGGAAGCTGCTAGGAGGCAATAAAACACTTTATATTTTAAACCTAGTAATTAAAATTACTTTCAAGACAATAGAAAAAGTTATAGCTCTAGACCTTGTGTCTGCTTGCTGCACTGAAACACAATCGTAAAACACTTTGATTCCAACTTATTTTCTTGAAGTTTTGCAAGTTAACTCAGCATGTTCCAGCTTCTACTATTAAAATATACATTTGCACAGGTATATAGTTTGTATACATTTCTGCTCTTTTCCAGTAGGGTACACTGTGGTTACATTCTTGAATCTCAGTACATACCATACAGTTCTCTTACATTAGTATGGCATCATATTAATATTCAAAAATAAAATATGATTATTTACAAAATTCCAGATAGCTGGGCTGGCAGTGTCACATTTCTGTATAAATCATATTAATATTTTCAAGTGACATATAATTATTTACAAAATTCCAGATAGCTGCACTGGCAGTATTTCCCTGGTGTCACAGCCATATTGACACACCTACTGATATAGTAAAATCAACTTATCTGAACCTGATGGTGTTACTGCTCAATGCCAGGAGCCTAAATAAAAAAAAACTACACTCTCTCCAAGCACTACTCACACTCAAGAATATAGACATCTGTGCAGTTAACTAGCCTTGGTTTAGAGTGACAGAGAGTACCTTGAGACTGCAAGGTTTCTGTACCTTCCACACTTTTAGTCCAGTAGCTGCACAGACGAGGACTAAAGGTGGTGGTGTCTCAATATACATTAATAGCAAGCATACTTCTAGGGTGGTCAGACAGGATGGAATGCTAAGAGTTCTTCCACATGCAGATCACCGTAGGCAAAATTCTGTATCATATGCTATGCAGCTATAGGTCACACTCCATGTCCCAAGAAGCTTACAATGCATACATGGACCTAGTGGAGATGCTCACCATCCAACCTAACACCCTACTCATGGGAGACTTTAATTACCTCCTGCTATAGACTGGAAATACTACACAGCCTCAAATCTACAGGGATAGAGATTCCTGGACTTTGCAAATACAAACACCCTTGATGAAGTAGTGAATATGCACACTAGAGTCTCCAACATAGTGGATCTTGTGGTCACAAATATGGCAGAAAGCTGCACCTCCCAATGTCCCATCCTCCCTGATAACATCTGACCATAAAGCAGTCTCCTTTGAAATCAAAATCAACTCTGTAATTGCATTAAAAACAGTAACAATTTGGAACTATTCCAAGGCAAATGACCTTTTATTAAATAATGGTTTGTCAAAATTCACTGCTCTCCAAACCCCAAGAACATAGTGGCCTATGTTAAACTGCTCTCAGAAACTCTGTAAAACCATGTCAATGGCTGCATAGAAAATCTACCTAGCAGAAGTAAACCCAAGTTGCAGAAACAAACTGCCCTGATACCATCCCAAAATAAATAGGGTATACAACAAATGGAAAATAAATATGGCAAAAATGAGGAAGGGTATTTCCCATAAAGATAAAAACTCTTTCATCAAACTAAATAAGCAAGCAAAGCCAACTTTGAGGTTAAGATAACTTCCCAGGTGACAGATGACCACAAGGCCTTCTTCAGCTATGTCAGAATCCTCAAAGACAGCACACAGCAATGTGCTGAATTAGTGGTTAATGGTACTACATTCACTAAGCCTTGCGATGTAATGACCCTGTTAGAGGACATTCAGTCCAAACTTAACCCCCCACCACACACACACACACACACACCTAGCCATCCCTCAAAAAATGCCCTCAAACATAACCCCTCCAACTTTAACTAGACAGCATGTACTGGTTGTTCTTGCTAAAGCCAAGAACAGGGCCTCAGTGTGCCTCGATATACAACTTATCAGGACCACTGGACTCACTATTTAACTATAGCCTTAAAAGAAGCTTTGTGCCACATGAATGGTGGACTGTGATGGTCATCTCCCATCACAGGGGAGGACCTTCAACAGATTCTTGAAATTATAGACCCATTAGTCTGACTAGACCTTGCAAAGCCATGGCAAGAGTTATCATATGAATTATCAGCAAGGACATAGGAAATCTCCAGACACTGGATCCATCCCAATTTGGCTTTGTCAAAGGAATGTCATGCTTACTGAATCTGGTGGACTTCTTTGAAAAGATCACTAAGGCAATGGATGAGGGAGAAAACAGAGCATACTGCCTATCTTGATCTGGCTTAAGCATTTGATACAATACTCCACACAGGCATTGTTAACAAACATACGGAAATAGGTATAACCTCCTGTATAACACATTGGATAACTAGCTGGCTCACTGATAAGACACAGGAGGTTAGAATCAGTAAGAACATATCCACAAAGAGACTAGTCACCAGTTGAGTTGCCCAGAGCTCTGAGCTGGGCCCACTCTTCTTTGGAATTTACTTTTTGGATGTCAAATCCAAATGTCAAAGGCATCTGGCTAATGAAGTTCACACATGATTGCAGCTGGGAATAGTCATTGAATCCCACCAAGATGATAACACCCTTCAGGCAGAGAATTCTTAAGGGTAACTTTGAGGTTGGGAAAGTTGTTGGAGAACAGCCTAATTTTATTGTTAAAAAAGCTAAATCTATCAAGCAATATTCAGAAATGGATGTTAGAAAAAAATGGCAGTCATACCTTCCCATAAGGATATACTATATTTAAATGTGATTTTTGTATGGCTTGTAACTATATATGGGAAGGTCCTTCTACTGTGTTACCCCATGTGGACAAGAGTTTTAAGTTAGAAGGGTACTTTAATTGTAACACTGTTGGTATAGTCTATATCACAATTTCTTCATGCTGTCTGTCTTTTACATAGGAATGACTACCAGGAGGTTGAATGTTAGAGTGAAAGAACACTTTTATGCTATAAAGAAAAAAATACATCAATAATGCTTTATATAAGCTTTCCATGGTGTGCACTTCTTTCAAAAAATTGTATGTTCTGTTCTTGAACAAATTCGTAAAGATCTTAGAGGTGATAATTACAAGAATAAATTATTTAGAAGGGAGGCTTTCTGGCAGATTAGAATGCAAGCAGATAAACATCCTGGTATTAATGAAAATATTTGTGTTAAATATTTTCTAGAATAACATCTACCATTGTAGGGCTGATTTTATTAAGGATGTTGTATAATAGTAAGTTGTAACAAGTTCACTTTAAGTACTGACAGGATGGTAAAGAGCTCAGTCTTTTGTCTTAAATTATTGGCTGATGTGTTAATTGATTGTTTTAATCTAGAACTATTTAAATGTGTATGGAAACTGTAAAAGTTATTCTGATGAAGTCTTCAAACGAAAGCACTTAATTAAAAAATATTTTGGTGAATTTTGCTTGTCTTGTTGCCTGCTGCCTTCCTGTGGATGTTTTTGGTGTATGGTTTATGTTCTACATCTTTTGGAGTTTTCTTGTTAAGTTAGGTATGAATTATGAAACTCAAATGCCTGTCATTATTTAATGACTTCAACCCTCAATGATTTGCAAGAAAAAAGGCAACTTTTATAAAGAACTGACCAAAAAAATTAGGCAAAAATTTGGACATTCGGTGGCATTCTGGATAGATGAGAGGTATGCACTTATCGACGTGAGAACAGAACTCCTTTATAAATAGCAGGTCTGGTGAAGTTACAACTGAATTTGGATGGCACATTATAGAGTTTGAGGAAGTATGTCTATTTGAAAAACATGAATTCAGATTCACTAAATTGTGTGGGTGGGCTTTAATGTTGAGAAGTGCCAGTGCCAGTGGAGGAGGTGTGTGATATACTGGGGTCTGTAGTGGTGTAAGTGTGGGTCTGCAGGGGGGACACAGCCTCAGTACTAATTGCAGCAGTGTAGTCTGCTCTACTGGACAGGTCTGGAGCTTACATGGCAGAGGATTCAGCATCCTGTGCAATCCCCTACCCATAACAGCTGGGTCTACCAGGAATTTCACTAGAGGTACCATGACCCTGGCAAGATGCTGATGTATTGTGTGACATTTGGGCAATGTCTGATAGGAAAAAGTGCCAGAATAATGATGACCATGATCATAGGGACAGCCTCTCCTAGGACAAGAGACCTCCACAATAGATGCTGATGTGGAAATGTTAGAACTATGGGAGTGAAATCTTCTCATCCAAAACCATGCTGGCTCACATCTGTGAGTGTAGCATATAGCTGGGTCTGTGGATGGCCCTTCACCCTTGGATGGCAAGCCAGAGAAGACATTGCATGTCCCAGTGTGTGTCAGACTAGCCAACAAATCACACATACAGGTTGTGCACTCCTGTAACTCATCACACACTCCTCTGATCATCCTCACAATCTCAACAATGGTTGTGATGGTACTATCCTGTGCCTCTACAATTGTTCTGCACATGTGTTAAATTCTGACCACTAGTACACCAACCAAAGGGGATGGTGGTAACCATGTGTTCTATACCACCTGCTTCAGGTAGCCTTGCAACAGATGCCAATATAGATGTAGCCAGCAGTAGCAGTGCAACTGCAATTGACACCTTTATCTCCCTGAGGCATTTGGCAAAAAATGTAAGGAAATTAGAGATAGGAAGTTGTATGCCTGACTCAGCCAAATGAAAACCTCCTTCTGTGACTCATTGAGGCATGTCCCTATCCAGTACTGTCTCTCCCATGTGAGCCAGGACCCAATGGTGATGGTAGCCAGGGTGGCAAGCAATCTTCCACTGCATCTCAGATGGCAGGGACTACCTTCATCCACTACTACTACTACTACTCCATCCTTCCTGTCTCCCAATCTGGTGTTCTTTCTCACTAAAAGCCCAATGTCTGTAAATCCCAACTACAAAACCAATATCAAGTGTTGTCTTAGTAGAGGAATTGTTAGGTAAAGGCTTTTTAGTAATATAATATGTAGGGTTAGAGGCGGGAGTAGGGTTAGGGTTAACATACATGAACAAGGTAGGTGGGGTGGATTTCATAAGCTTTTGCTGTGTTCACTAAATCAGGTACTCCTACTACCTGAGTTTTAAGCTTATGCCAAAAAACATTTACCATCCTTTTCAATGAATATATTTCTAATGGATTGTAGAACAGAGTGTGTGTGCTGTATCTTTAAGAAGCGTTTCAAGGACTGAATGTGGATATAAATAGCAAATACGTGCTAGCTTCAGTGCCATTTTAAGAGTGCAACCAGAGAGTGAGCATGTGTGAATGTAATAGTTAGTTTTTATATAAGTTTATCTAAGTTAAAGTCATTAAGCCTCAATCCTGATGTGTTTGTACATAACAAAGCTATTTGACCAGAACCTACAAAGACTTATCTATTACATCCTGACTAGACAATTGACATGGTGTCAAAACCAGGATTCCAGAGCCTGCTATGAGGTGCAGAGTTAATGGTGAAGGTAAACAAAGTGAAACGCGCATGAACAAAGGCCAGAAAAGAACCAAAGGTAATGAAAACTTGCACAAACAGTTTATTTTATAAAAAGATAAAAAGGGAGCATTACAAGGGCACAAACCGCATTATTAAACAAGTGAGAGGCACAAAAGGTTTATTAATTAAATGAAATGCTTAAAATTAAGATATTTGATAAAACAATTATGAGAAAAGCACATAAGGGGTTTGGAATTACCTCAGAACTGCAAAACAAGCATGTTTAAGCAAAATGGACATGTTTAGAGTAAAACAAGCACAAGAAATGTACAATGGGCATGAAAAGAGATTAAACGAGCAAAACAAATATAATAAGGGCAAAAAGGGCCCATTAAGCACAAATAAAGCAAGGTGACTGCATTTGTTTTGGTAAAGTACTCCCCTAGATTCACGAATCCTCCGTGTAAGCCTAAATAAGTCTTACTCTGAGACTGCAGTTGAACGGTATGATGTCAGCATGCCATGAATATTCATGAGGGCATGCTGACTCCACTCCAAGTCTAACACGGACCGTGCAGGAAAGCAGGGGGCATGTCCGACTGCCGAGCAGTCCAAAGGTCCACGCCCCTGCAAGTGTCTGAATTGTAAAATGTCAACACACAAGAGTGAGTCCACTCAAATGTCCACGTACCCAACACCACACTCCCTGACATTGTAAACCTCCAGCACAGTTCTAAAAAGTAAAACTTACATTTTTTTTCTAATTCCCGATATAGCTGCCTGTATTTGCGCGTGTGTGCGCGGGTGTGCCCATTGCTTAGCTGCAGTTAGCAATCTCGACATGGAAGAGCATAATAAGGAATGTTTATGCACATTACACCAAATAGCGTAGTGGTAGAGCCTTCGCACAAAGGGGAGGCATTCATGGTTCGAGTCCCACCACTCCCCTTCCTATTTTATGTTTTAAATTAGTATATGAAATAATTCCTGACATATATGATTAAAATTTTACTAAAAAGCATTGAAATGGCCTATGTATCAGTGAACAAAATGTATATTTATAAAGGAGCCTGACATATAATTGCCCACAGTTAAGCAACGCTTTACCCAGTGCAATATAGTTGGCCGTAGTTAAGCAGCGCTTTAGCCAGCGCAATATAGTTGCCCGTAGTTAAGCAGCGCTTTACCCAGTGCAATAGAGTTGCCCATAGCTAAATAGCGCTTTACCCAGTGCAATCGGTTTGCACGGAGGTGTGAGCCGCACCAACCAGGGCACTGTAGGGCAACATGGAGCAACGTGGAGCAAAGTTGCCTAAACACAGCCACACCCCCTAGCCTGTCTGGACAGTAGTAAAATAAAGAGCGATGACAAGGTTCGAACCCAGGACACTGTGCACCATAATCAAAGTACTGAACCACTAAGCCATGACAGCTTAGAACAAATAGCCACTGTTAACATACATATACTTATAAATGGTAGATTAACCATTACTAAGCAGGTCTGCAGTCAGCCGAGAATTTTCAAAAATGGCCAATCACAAAAAAGTGTGGGAAATGCGGCATATTTAAGCCCCATAGGTGGGAATACTCGCCATAACTGATTGTAGCTCCCATCTGCAGTTAGAATGGCTGGTGCTGGAGAGGGTACATGCTTTTGAGTGCAATGCTGGGGCATCGAGGAGTCAAAATACATGGTTTGGCTCCTTGTCCACTGTCATGAGTCAAGACTCCTGCAGGGCCAGTTCCAAGGGACAGAGTACAAAGCAGAGGCTTGGAACCAGTTAGCTCATGACCTCACCAGTGTCACAGGCATTCCTCGGACTGGTGAGCAGGTCCATCACCACTATGCAGATCTGAAGAGACGGAAGCAGGACCTACTGAACCAATGGATACAGGAGGCCCGTGGGATGCAAGATGCCCCACTACTGAGTAGGTAGCCATGGAATGCAGTATGTAAGACATGCTAATTTATTCTATATAATGGATAGGTATGTCTCAATATCCCTTCATTTACTTCACAACTGCAGGTGTCCATGCTGCGAATCAGCAAGCCTATGCAGATAGGCTGCTAAGGCTGCGCCACCAGGCAGGTTATTAATTATTCTGCATGTATTGTTATATAAAATAGGTGAGAGAGCCTGAAAGAAAGTGTTGTAGCCCAATAATACAGCCATAAAATGCCCTGAATATTTCCTCTGCATGTACTGTTATATAAATTAAGTCAGGGAGCCAGAAAAAGAGTGTAGCAACCCATTAAGAAAGGTAAAATATGCCCGGAATAATATCTCTGCATGTACTGTCATATAAAATAAGTGAGCGAGCCTGAAAAAGAGTGTTCTAACCTATTAATAAAGGTATAATATGTCTTGAATATGTCTTCCATATGCACTGTAATATCAAATAAAGGAGAGAGCCTGTGGAAAAGTGTGTAATGAATTAATAAAGATATAAAACCTGGAGTGTGTCTGTGTCACTCACTTTGAAATGTTGTTGTACCCTTGCATTATACAAATAGTACTGTTTTAATAAGTGCTGGCAACCCACAGTTGGGCAGTCCCATCTAAAGTGGTTGATGGAAGTGCCAGTAGCTGTGAAGCATAAATACAGTCCTCAACAGTCAGTTAATGGCTGGCATGCATAAGTAAATCTGGCACATGAGTAGCTTGTTAATTTGTTCCCCAGAAATGTGAGTGTGCTACATGAAATGTAGGGTTCTGTACAAATTTAACTGAAAATGCCATGTGAACACATCCAGATATGTAGATAAAGAAATATAAATAAAATCAATAACTATGTAGCAGTAACATCTGCATCTTGGACAGTTAGTATGTCAGATATAGATTAGGTATATAATGAACTAGACAAACCCATTACACAACCTAATGCATGTTGGCAAGTGTAATAATACATGTAGGGGATATACACCTGTAGTCAATAGGAATGTAGTGTAGACTAAAAGTACTTATAAGATGTTAATTGAGGTTTCTTTCTACACCCTACTGCATGTGCATAAACAATGCAATTCCACACCTCAATGGGTATGTGTAATCTCAAAACATTTGTTGGGACATATGTCCTATTGTTCTATAAATATCTGCATTCACTTTGATGCATGTGCCATGCTCAAACACCACAATCATGGTGGCCTGTTGCCACCAATCATCCCTGCATGCTGTTGGAATGTCCACTGTCGTTCAATATATGTATGTGTTATGCTTGCTGTTCAACTGTCGGAACCTTGGTGTGTTGGGTTAATGGGAATATTACTGCATGCTGTTACAACTAATTTGGAATGCTATTGTTTATGTTGTAATTAAACACACCTAATCACAGAATGTATGGGAAGGCCGGTCCCAGCAGACCCACCTGTCCCTCCTCAGCTGGCAAGTGCACCTGGCACCAGCAGGTTCGGTGCCCAGCCCGGGCTCCCCTCCTCCGTTGGTCCTGTGCCACCTTCGGGTGGAAGCGCTGCAGGGGATGGGGCTCATCCCCCCGTGCAAGCATGGGTGGAGAAGGGCCACCTGTCACCCTTCAAAGGGTCTGGGTTGTGGTGCATAGGGAGATCCAGCGTTCAGCTGCTGATCCCCTACGCCAGCTCGAGGCAAGAGTGGCACATCTCATGGGTGAGCGTGCCCATCCTACGCAGCCCTCAGCACAGCCACCCTTGGGGCTGTGAAGGTGCAGTGGTGACTGCCCATGGGTGGGGATCTCATTTCTACTGTTACCATCTGTGGGCTCATGGGCTTGCGATTTCCAAACATCCATCCCCGTCAATTGTGTTCACCCACCCCATGTGTCATACACTGCCCCTGTATGTGTCTTGTTTGTCTTGTCTGTTTATCTCCCCAACCTACCTCCCCAAATATACCTACTTCCTCTACCTCACTTTCCACTCTCACCTGAAAAAATAAAAAGGGCAATCTGTACCCACAAAAAAATTACGCCCCATACATAGCTGCCCATTTTGCACACATGTCCTCTGGACATGTAAACTGATAATTATAATTGGCAGTACAACATACTTTGTTGTCCTCACCCCTCTCCCAGGGGTGGAAGGTTTCAAATTTCACTACAAATTTATTGCATATGCACAGCTGTTGCTGATAAAGAAATGGGCAGCTATGGACCTTCCCTACACCTGTCCGGCACATCCCGAGCTTGTTTTCCTACTGTCTTTCCCTCTTTGTGCCCCCTTTTTCACCACTTTCCTATCTCCCCATTTTCTTTTCTTTCAAAGAAATTAGCACAGGGGTTAGCGGGAGTAAGCACTTTTAAGCAGTAGTTGGTGGGTTTGAGCGAGGGTGCGCATGTGTGTGCTTAGCTAAGTATTGCTAAGCGTTGCGCAAACCTGCGCAAACCTGCTTACAACTGCTTAAAAGTGCCTTAGTCACTCTGCATGGCAGAGCCCTTGTTCTGCTGAGCAGCAAAATAAAACACCGCTGTCAGTCTCGAACCCTGGACACACTAGACTGCATGAAGTACCACTAGGCCACAGTAGATTTACAGCAAGTTGGTGCTGTAATAAATATATCATGCATTACAATAAGAGAATGTAAAGGGAAAATAGTAATGTCATAACAAAAATCTTGTTCTGTGGATCTTTACCAGCAGTTGTTGTGGAATTGCATGACATGACTGTGAAAAGAGAACCAGCCATTCTAGCAGGAAATAATGTTACAGTAGCACTTTACAAATGCCACACAGTATCAGAGCAGGATAAACACTGGCATATTTGAATAGGGCAGAGGCCATACTTCCCAACTGTAACTGCTTTTCAGGGATGTTCCTGATTCCTAAACAAATGTTAGCTTTGTCCCTCAGAATCCCTCTGAAAAGTACTGACGGTAGGCCGAAGAGTGGGAAGTTACACTTAATGAATAATGTCAATAAGTAATAGTACACACTGCATGCACGTCAGGAAAGGTGTATTAATACATATGCCCTGATTCCCTCACAATCTCAACTTAATGTCTGTAATATATTACAGGTGTACCCCACTTAAATGTACCTTTCCCTGTGGCTGTTCAAATATATATCTGAGTGTATCAGAGGCCTGGCAGAGGCAGAAACACACAGGCATTACAGCTTGTCTGCTGTTACACACTCTGCAAATAGCTGTGGAATGAGTCCCACAAGCATACCCTTATGTAGGTGTACAACACAGAAATATCAAAGGATGTAGCCATGTACTGTTAGCAACCAACTGTGACAATGCCACTGTTCCAGTGCAGAAAAGACTGGTGTGGTGCACAGACAAAGAATAATAGGCCAACCTCTGGCTACCATCTGGCTATGTCCACAAGTGGGAGCTACACAGACAGACTACTTGCCTTGTTAGACTAACAGGTACACAGCAACCCTGTATGTTCAGCAAGATAAACATCACACAATAATATATAATGTGCTCTGTACTTCTGCACCCCTACCCAAAAGAACAATATACCTGTGTATTCAGGCTCTACCAAGGATGTAGGTAGGCATACTCAGTACTGAAATGTGTCCAGTTGTCTTGAGCAGCCTGTGCTAATGTCAACACAAATAAACAACAAACTGTTCAGAGGTGAGGTAATTAATATTTACAGTATAGTAGTTCACAAACAGTTCATGTGCCAGAGGAACACATTGCAATAACTACTTTTGTATGGCAGTTAATTGTCTAATTAGAAAAGAAAGTACATACTCCATGTATCTTGTGTAAGCATGTGGAGGGGTGAGTAAAAGTCTACACTGACAAGTGTGTACTACAAGCAGCAACATTCAGGTTTGAGTACAACATGCAAATCACTGGCTACAACACTGGCTTCAGAGATAAGAAGTATTCCAACCTTCTGACTGACACAACAATGTCCACAGCAAACAAGCATGGGCCCCATTTTGGAAAGCTGAAAGGGCTATGCCTACCTAACCTAGCATTTTATAGCAGTGGGCTGCTAAGACAGTGAGTAGTGCAATTACCACACAGAAGGCTGCATGCAATTACTGAATGGTGGGCACCAATTGGTGCAGAGGCCATCACATGCACATGTGCAGATACCTAGAGAAGCAGGCTGTACCTGCTGTCTACACATGCAATAATCTCATTGCAGCAAGAGAGAGAGAGAGAGAGAGAGAGAGAGAGAGAGAGAGAGAGATAGAGACAGAGACAGAGACACAGACAGGCAGAGAAACACAGAAAAATAAAGAATAACAGACAGAGAAAAGCAAAAGGAGAAAAAAAAAACATAACCTTTAAAAACAATCTGAAGACAGCAATACAAACAAAAGGTATGTAACACATATGTATTTGCTGGCTTGTAGTAGATGTTTATGAAGAGTACTCATCATACTGTGAATCATCCATATGTGGCAGCAGTACATATCTCTATGTATCTGTACATGTGCATAGGGCAAGGGACATACTGCAACTGTTTGTGAAGGGTATACATATATACGTTGTTAAAGGTTGTTATGTGCATATGTCTATGTAGGTTGTAGTGTGTGGAAAAGATAATAGCATGCAGTGCTGGTATATGACATGTGGTGGTTAAACGCTGTGGGTATGCTCTGTCATTTATGCAGTGTTGTAGCCAGTGAGGCCTGCTAAAGCTACATGGGCTGAGGGCACCTTCAATGCAGTCTGCACAATACTATGCAATATTATTACATAACTGTATATCTCACAACTGTAGCATAAGTGCCATTCCCACCATGAATAGTGGACTGTATATGTGCCTATATGTACATCTATATGCACAGCAATGGATGTTTATATGTATGTGTGTATGTGTGTGTGTGTGTGTGTGTGTGTGTGTGTGTATATATATATATATATATATATATATATATATATATATATATATATGTAGATATATAGAGAGAGATATAATATATATATATATAGATATATACATATATATACAGATATATACAGATATATATAGATATATATAGATATATAGACATATATATATAGCTATGCAGATATATATATATATATAGATAGATAGATAGAGGGAGAGAGACATGGGGCATACATACAGTGACAGGTGCCTGAAGACCAAGGTATGGACTGAAGCTCAGTGTTGACACTGCAGTGCCATCCCTTCTTGCCAGAACACTGTACCCATTAACTACCAGATAGGTGGTAGTCTACCTAACACCAAAGGTGTGATAAGGGAACATGGGAAACAAGTGGACAGTAGCCTCCCCTTTGATAATCACATTGCCACACTGGTCATGTACTCTGTCTATGTGGTACACGTCATCACAAAAGGTGTGTCATCTAGGGAAATAGAGGTCAGTGTTCCCCTCTACATATCACACTTAAAACCCATTAGAGAGTACAATGCCAACTACAGCAACTGGAAAGGCCACAGACATACCTCACAAAGAGTAATACCAGCCTCAAACAGATGCCCTATGCAGACCGACTCACAAAACCACAGCTACTCTGTGTTGCATATCGCCTACCCAGACGTGACCTCTGCCTAACATACTGAGCTATGTCACACCCATAGCTGTTGGACATCCTCCATGTAAACATATTACAATCCCTCCCAGATACATGCTCCAGGGCCCTACACCTTGTCAGCACACTAAACAGCACAGGCTGGAGGGATAGAGTCCTAACTCAGAGACATGCCATACTCTGGAACAAACCACCTATCAATAGCAAACAAAGCTCCTCATTAGCAGTTGTCATAAATACTCCTGATGATTGTTTGGGAGATAGGAAATACACCCTGGGAATCACCTCTGTGGCTCTGGTTGACAGGGGCAAGTGAAATTAAATTACATGTGTGTCAAAGGCCAGGGTAGCATATGGCTAGGCTGCTATAGGCCCTAGGGCCAATAGCGTATTATCTACAAATTACATGAAGCACACACATATACTTAGTGCAATAATTGCTATGTGAGGTTCACAGAGTGTGATGGTGAATGTGTTGGTGAATGTGTGCAAGGTCTGTAAAGGTGTGATAGCTTAGTGTGACATTGTTTCTGTCATGGTAGTTTGTGTCCTAGCTGTGATCACAGAAAATATGTGTATGCTATTGCCTGGCAGAAAAAGTAGTATGGCATACGGTGTGACGTAGTCCCTTGTTGTCGACTGTGGTGTCTCATTGTAGGCTAAAGCAATACATGTATGCTTAGTGAGTGGTACTGCTGGTGAATCCAACTCCCATATGAACTGTAATACTACCTGAAGCTGTAGGCCTAAACAGAACAGTATGGTGTATGTTCACATTGCGTGGAAACACTGTTTTGTGTCATCCCTGTAGTCCTCACAGATTACATTAAGTAGTGACACACAGTACTGTATGGTACACAGGTAAAGCTCATCTGGGTTGGCATACATTTGTGTGTTGTATGTATGTCTGATGTGTGCAATTATGTCTGTACCATGCCCTCAATCATATCTGTGTTACAGGGTATACGTGTGTATCTAGGAACATGTATAGTCTACTACAGCAGTATGCCACCTATATCAACAACTGTGCACATATGTTAGGCAGGGGTTTGGCATCAATGACTACTGTGGTATACTGGTAATACTGTAACTGTACTTTACATTCATTGCAATGGATGACATCATTCTCCATCCATTAGCTTGATATATACCTCCTGTGGCTAGGTGGTGCATTGTGTCACATACAGTGTGCCATGTACTGTTGTATAGTCTGACATACTGGTTTCACTTTGTTGCTGTGCAGAACATGGTTTAGCATATAGTATGTGCCAGGCACTGCCAGGCAGTTGTAGGCTGAGCAGTGATATGTGGTATTAAAAGTGTGTATCTACTGACAATAGGTTGCTATATATGGCATTTCATTGATGTATGTACTTTAGAATGTTAAGTGTGCCACATGACTTTCTCACAATTATTGGTTTATTGTCTTCCAGGGACATGTCTCACAATCAAAAACCCACATACTCCCCTGAAGAGGAGGAAGTCATCCTAGATGCCCTAATACAACATCACAACCTGCTGTTCTCCAGAACCAGCCAGGACCAGCATGGGCGCACTGCACTGTGGCAGGATGTTGTCCATCAGGTAAATGATGTAGGCATGCATAACTGGACTTATGAGCAGGTACGCCATCACTGCAGTGATTTAATCAGACATGTCCGGCAGCATGCCTCCGATGTCCACAGACAACAGCTTGCCACAGGTGGTGGTGCAGCAACACATCCACCCCTCACCAGAGTGGAAGTGGCTCCTGGCTAACCACTACAACAGACATGTGTCATCATGGAGGCCGGAATCACCCAGCATGTCAACTCAGAGCGTGCAGGTAACATGGCATATCTATAGACTACTGTTAGCTTGATTGTTAGAACATGCATTTATCAGATGTGTACTGTGTATTTAGAAGATGTGGAGCCTGGTGTCATGCAATACTGATAATTTGGTACATAATCTGTATGCCTGTGACTGTCACCTGTTGTACTACTGTAAAATTGCAAACTCACAGCAGCAATGCCATAGTTGTTGACACTGACAAACTGTCTCATATCCTTGTTGGTCCCTCTGGTGTGATAGCAAGACAGCAGACCCATGCTGGTGAGTGTTCTACATTTAATATAGCATATAACATGTGCATGTTATAGGAGAGTTGTAGGGCATATACACATGTAAAACACCTACACATAATGCATGCTCTGCGTGTTCTCTGTGGGACTATGCACATCCCAGTAACATGAGTAGCTGCCTCAACCACATGCAATGCACAGAGCATCCCAACCAATTGTGGTACACTGTAGTGGACATTGTATAGGCAGAGTCAATACACATGCAGACAACATACACCACTTTGTCATACACAGTAAGCGTTAATATGATACACATGGCGTATGTAGACACCTGCTGTAAGGTCGGACTCCAGTATCCCAAATGTCATCAACACAGCACACATACTATGCCTGAGGGGTAGAGGCCTATCATGGGGCAGTGCGACACGCTTCAACACACAACACATTCATGTTAGGCAATGCTCCCTATTGAACACCTTACATACCCATGTAACAGCTGCCTGTGAAATGGTTAATGTAGCCAAAGTGGTGCAGGTCAGGTACAGCAAAATAGTTGCCAGTGTGGCATACATTAATGGCCTTGAGTGACCACATGAAGCTGCCTGATGATGACTCATGGTACTACACTACATCCAGTTACAGTAACTACAGTACTACACATAGCATTCATTACTATACACCTGACAGTTGTGTGCATCTGGCCATGGTATGTATACGTATGAGTGATGGTGCACAGGACATTGTAAAGCATTTTATACTTGCACAGCAATGTTGTGTCCATGTACACATTGTGTTCCAGGGTGAGGCCAATCATTGAACAACACACATGCATCAAAGACATGTATACTGTTATCAACAAAGACTCTCTACACTTGCACTGCATGTTGTTGAGCAACACGCATCCTGCATGCTGACATGTGTGATAGGACTCTTTGGCTTGTGATACTGTACTCCAACATCAACCACTAATGAGTATGTTCTGCATTGCTGTTTTGTGTGTGTGTGTGTGTGTGTGTGTGTGTGTGTGTGTGTGTGTGTGTGTGTGTGTGTGTGTGTGTGTGTGTGTGTGTGTGTGTGTCAACTTGACTGAGTAGTGTATTTGTGTGGATGTGTGCATGTGTGCGTGTGTGCGTGTGTGCATGTGTGCATGTGTGCATGTGTTCATGTGTGCTAACATCCTGTACAGATTGTAAAGTGTGTTTCCTGTCTTCCTCTCACAGGTGCTGAGGTTTTGTTGGATAAGTGCAACAGGGAACCTGAAGTCAATGCCACAAATAATGGACATGATGATACATGTGTTGTGGCACAGACAGGTTTGACAGGGTCTGTCGTTGGTCTGCCAATCGACAGTACACAGCTTTCCACCCCATCTATGCGCACATTAATACTGCCAATACATCCTTCAACACCAATGGCCTTAGCTGAGGGACAGTATACAGTAGGCATTGACCAGGATAGTGTGGTATCTATGGCACATGCAACCCCTCACAGCAGCCATACCCAGACACCTGGAAGGGTACCACATAGGCATATGTCCAGGGGTTCTCATGGGAGCACTGCTGGTCATAATGCCCCTGGCAGACGTGCCTCTACAGGTCTCACAACCTCAGGTATGTTCCAGGCTGTAATGCAGGCACAGGCAAATATGGAATGGTACACCAGACAGGGACTAAGGGCGCAGACGGCCCATAACACTGATATCAATGACAGTATCCGTGACCTTGCCGGCGCCATCCGTAATTACACCGAGGTCATTGATAGACATTGGGGGGAGACACTAGATGTCCTCCGTAATGTAATGTCCATGTGCCAGGACAGTGCAGGACAGCTGAGACGTCAACGTGGACGTATGCCAGCAACATCATCAGCTGGCAGTCATAGCGGACAACACACAAGTCCCAGCCGCTCCCGTAGTGGCAGTACCAGCCCCAGCAATGTTGGGGCTGGGCTGTCAATAGACCGTCCTAGACAACCACATGTACATGGCTCTGGCCAGTCCCAGCAGAGACATGGGTCCAGTCGACATCCCTCTGCCTCTGACAATAGTACCCAGTCTGGCTTAGTACCCGATACTGTCCGTGGCACCCCTGCCAGGCACAGGTACTGTGTTCATGGCCAGAGACAGTGATCTGTACAGCCTGGCAGGTACAGTCTGTGGCTGTCCCAACAATCTCCCGTATTTGGCAGCCACATGGTGGAACTGTGTGCATGCAGACACACACACATAAACCAAACACCTAGGGCTAACACATACACACACACATTACATCAACATTGACCCATGCTGTACTGTTGTCCCTCACACACACACACACACACACACACACACACACACATACAAGTCAATTGGATGGGCATTGTCGGGCTCTGGCAAACCAACAACACACCCTGTGCAAATGATGAAACTGTGCCTCCTCCTGTCATCTGTGACATTGATGCAGGAACAGGCTAACATGGTACTGATGCACAGGGTGACCTAATAGCAGTGTAGCAATGTTAGCATGTTGTCAACAGTAAAGTGTAATGATATCTTTGTAGGTATATCTGAGCAGGTATGATGCATTAAAGCTATGAGTATCAATGTAGTATTGTTTACACCAGTGTTAATTCCAAAAATGTATTGTCCACCCATAAGCCACTTGGCTGATGTGTGTGGTACTGGCAGCATGTGTTGGTGAGTGGACGGTACGTGTGTGATGTGTGCAGTACAGATCTGCAGGTGTACATTTGTGAACATGGTGGAGGTGCACTGTCTGCATGTACGTGCATAGTGGACACATGGGAAGGGTTACATGCCCTGTATTACACAGTGTTAACACTTCATATTTCCTATTGGTGGCCAGTATGCATTTTGCTACACATATGTTACAACTTGGGTACACATGTGTGTATGACATGGTTTGACACTATGCTGTGGGTGATACTGTTAATATCGGTCATTGGTTTGCATTCTGGTAGTATACATAACCTCAACAGCGTGACTTTAACCAATCATTAGATGATGTCTTCACAACTGACACACAGATGTAGGATACACAGCAGCATTTGAATCCTTCCAGTACTATACTATACCAGTAACCAGTGGTATTGACCGCCACCCATTCCTGGGACCACTCCTGTTTGGCATGTAGCCATCCTAGGTACAAGCAAATACACTAGGGATATGTCTGTCCACATCTGGTAATGCAGTGGCCTACAATGGATTCTCTGGATGAGACACTTATCCTCCACAAGGGTATCATACAGACAGATACCTGTTGACCAACCCATGCTGTAAAGCTATAAGCCAACTATAGCATAGTCATCCACATTTACTAAACATAGTATCCTGACAGTACCACATAGGCAGTAGCCCACAACATGTAGCAGGGGTACCGATGTGTACATACAGCCCCGTGTTATGTCATCTGTCCTTTGGCATTCACATTTCCAAAGGTATTCTGATGTCCCTCGGTGTATCACATAAGCAATAAGGGGTCTGTATGCATATCCACAAAGTTGTTGTACACCTATAATGAATGCCCATTATTTACAGACTGTGTTGTGTTTGAACATGTGTGAAATATACCCCAGGCATGAACCCTCACTCACACTATTCTATAGAAACTGTCATGGGTTTGTGTGACACAGATGACCTAGGCCACAGATCACTACAGTGGCTGGCCTTGTCACAAACATACATATGTGACCTAAGGTCTGAGAAGCAGCAGCACAAACTGTCAATGGTAACAGATGTATTCATGTAGAAAGCAGGCTTCACACCTATGAACTAATTGAGGTCACATGTACACATATGTATTTGCCACACAGATACCTGAAGTGTGCAATGCACATACTGTTGTTTTACTGATATGTCACACAGTAGTAAAAGCAAAACCCACATCACATTGACCAACAGTGTCACACACACTCAGCAATTGCAGGATTCAAAACCCTACCTAACTATGTTATGATACTAGAAAGATATGCATTAACACAATGTGCCATACGCTTTACAGCGAGTTTTATTTTCCACTGCTGTATTTGTGAGATACTGACATCATCAGACTTGCCAAAGAGGAATTTACCTCTTTTAATGTGTTTTCCTAGTCTCCAAAAAGGGCATTCTTCTCAAAGGCAATCACACACACCCCGACACACACACAGCAATTACAGGATTCAAACCCCTACTTAATTATGTTATGATATTAGAGAGATACGCATTAACACGACATGCTATATGCTTTATTGGGAGTTTTTATTTCCACTGCTGTATTTGTGAGATATTGACATCAACAGACTTGCCAAAGAGGAATTTACCTCTTTTAATATGTGTTTTCCTAGTCTCCAAAAAGGCCACCCCTCTCAAAGGAAATCACACACACAACCCCCCATACTCAGCAATTGCAGGATTCAAAGCCCTACCTAACTATGTTATGATTCTAGAGAGGTGCACATTAACATGATGCACTATATGCTTTACTGGGATTTTTTATTTCCACTGCTGTATTTGTGGGATACTGACATCATCAGACTTGCCAAAGAGGAATTTACCTCTTTTAATGTGTTTTCCTAGTCTACAAAAAGGGCACTCCTCTCAAAGGAAATCACACACACTCAGCAATTGCAGGATTCCAACCCCTACCTAACTATGTTATGATACTAGAGAGATATGCATTAACATGACGCACTATATGCTTTACTGGGAGTTTTGATTTCCACTGCTGTATTTGTGGGATACTGACATCATCAGACTTGCCAAAGAGGAATTTACCACTTTAATGTGTTTTCCTAGTCTCCAAAAAAGGGCACTCCTCTCAAAGGAAACCACAAACATGCACACATAATCCCCCACACACACACTCAGCAATTACAGGATTCAAACCCCTACCTAGCTAGGTTATGATACTAGAGAGATAAGCATTAACAAGACACGCTATATTCTTTACTGGGGGATTTCTTTTCTCCTGCTATATTTGTAGGATGCTGACATCATCAGACTGGACATGGTAATGTGTGTGCACTTTGTTTTATGCAATCCCAGGAATGAACCATGTGGGACAGCAGGTGTTAACAGCTTGAACAGGACTCTACAATTCTTAGCTTGTGTGATCTATCTGTGGACCAATTGCCATTCCATCATATGACCATACATATTTATGCACAGATTGTTGATTTTGTGGATACGACATGTGTGTGGGATGTTGAAAAAGGGCTATTCAAAGTCTATGTGGGACGTGTGTAGCTCCTTTCAGTGATGTATGTCCTGGGTGGCTGCCTTGCAAACAGTCCAGCAGGTTTGGGAACCATGATCTGCCCATGAACAAACCAAAGTTGGTAGGGTTGTGTGTTTGTCGGCTTCCAATAGCTCTGTTTATGACTTCAATCATGATGGACTCCATGGCCTTGCAGGTCAGACTTCATAGGCTTATAGGACTATAGTTCCCATGGTCTGTTGTGCACCAACACTTGTGGGGTGTGCCATATGTTGCTGTAACCCATTCAACAGTTTCAGATCCTGTAGAGAGGGTGAGGCTCAACAGACTGTTCAGGTGCAGGGTCTGTTTGTTCTGTAGTTCACTTATGACACATATAGTGAAACAATGTAATCCAATCGATGCCACGTTTTCAGCTTTGGAAGGAGCTGTTTACCCATTCTACATGTGATATCACCTGATATGATGATAGGGCCTTTTGTCAGTGGGAGGTGGGTATGTATGGGCCTGTCTGACAGGATGTTGGCATTGTCAGTCATGTACAGTTGGCCCTGACTCAGGACATATATGAGTGTACATTGCTATTTATGACATAGCTGAAGGAAGTGTCATGGTTCTGTCTGGACTCCTTCACAGATAATCTTTCCAAAACACCGACAAACCTGAGCACTAAACCCCTGTTTTACTCTTTTACACACTTAACACCCTACTGATCATTTTTGATCAGTCAACAGAGTATTTCATCATAATATCCTGGCATGTCCAAAGGTCGGTTTCATGTGTACTCTCCAGTCCAGCTGGTGAATATGGGAATTTTGAGGCAATGTTACAACTGCCTTATGTACACAAACAACCCTCTCCTCCTCCCAACAAACTCAGATATATGTGAGAGATGCAACTATATAGACAAACAGGATGCTGAGCTCTCTTGACCCATAACTGGCACAGTCTATCAGGTGGTGAAGGTAACCACACACACCACAAATCCAGTCTCACATAGGCCTATAGCAACAGCAAAGAAAACACATTACCACACAAAAACATGCTCAGAGGCTCTAAATCTGCCTAAGCAGCAGAGACCTCCAAAGCAGACACCCAAACAACTGCTACCCCACAACAATACCCACATATCACATAGTTCACAAAGTCAGTGTGCCACACAGTCACTGCCCTTAGGGCTAAACAACACACCTAATACATTTGTAATAGGTGACTCTATTGTCAGACACACTGATGTCCCACTCACCAGGCTGAACCAGGAGAAGGTCACTTTGAGCTGTCTGTCAGGTGTCAGGATCTGCCACATAACACATGCAGTCAGGTCACTCCAAAGCAAGTACAAATATGGCTCCATCATTGTCCATGCTGGTGTGAATGACCTCAGATGTGCCTCCCTGGACTACATGACAAGAGACATAGAGAAGCTCTCTGATCATGTAGCCCAGGCCAGTATGACCCTGACCTTGTGTTGCATCTTACCCTCACCAAGAATGATGGCACAGTATAAAGACAAAATGATCAATTTTAACAGTTGGCTAACGCATTGGTGTCATTCAAAGGGAATCCGGTGTCTGTCAGCCTGGGATGACATGCTCAACATGCCATGTTGCTTCACTAGGAACGGCTTGCACCTGTCACCCCTGGACTTTTGAATACTGGCTAAGGCTCTTGCCACCCCCATAGTACCTTTTTTAGGCAAGGCTCAAAAGACAAACCCACCTCCATAGACAATCCAAGGTAAAAGAAACTAAGGGTGATGCTGCTCAATGCCAGATGTCTAAACCTCAAAATGCACGCACTCAAGGCTCACCTCAGTATGGAGAATGTTGATATCTGTGCAGTAACAGACACCTGGTTCAGGCTCCCGAAAGCACCCCAGCACTACCAGGTTATATTTCCTACCATGCTTTTTGGCCACAAAACTCAGATCGACCAACAAAAATAGGGGGAGTATCCATATACATCACAGATGTATTCACCAAGGATATTCACACCACCAGGCTAGTTGGCCAACACAATGTGTCTAAAATTCTCCAAGTGCAACTAACACTAGGTAAGACTGCAATCCAAATTGTAGCTTGCTACAGATCCCCCACCATACCCCAAGATTCTCACTACACCTTTCTAAACATACTGGAAAATATTAAGATAGAACCAAACACCCTAATACTGGGTGATTTTAACTACCCTGCCATTAACTGGGAAAACTACTCATGTCCCAACACCTTTGCACAACGGTTCTTGGAATTCATAAATTCCAACGCCCTGGATCAACTAATCCATAGTCCCACCAAGGGCTCCAATATCCTTGACCTGGTCATTACCAACATGGGAAATCAATGCTCCATACCTATGGTCACCCCCTCGTTAGTCAGGTCTGACCATAAGCTAATCACCCTTAACATCCACATCCCACCCCACCCCCAGTAAAGAAACCACCATAAAAAACTTCTCTAAAGCCAACTTCATGCTACTCAAGTCAGAAGCGACAAACTTCATGACACCCATGCAGACGGGAACTGAAAGTTCAACTGCTGAATCCTACACTACGGCACTGTATGAGCACATCCACTCATGCATGAATCGTGCCATCCCAAATAGAACCAAAATGCTCTCATCCAAAAAAAGGAAGCCAATCTGGTGGTCCCCTGCCATAAATAAACTTTACAACAAAAGGAAGAAACTTTTGCAGAAAAGAGGAAAATCCCAGGATGCAAAAAACTCCCTTACTAGCCTTAGTAAGAAACTGAGATGCCTCATAAAATCCTCCAAAGCTAGTTACGAAAATAAAATTGCCATAGATTCCAAAGACAACCACAAAGCATTCTATAATTATGTCAAGAATCTAAATGGCAATGCTCAGATCTGCTCTGAGCTAAAACAGAATGGCATTAAATATACTGATCCGAAGGATATTGCCAATATCCTGGCAGATCAATTCAGTGCCAACTTCACCCCACTCTCACCCCCTAAATGGCCCATCTCAATACAGGAAGATTGCCAAATTCCAGTAATAACGGCCACACAGGTACAAAACGCACTCTCTAAAGCCAAGAATACAGCATCCATGGGACCAGATGACATCCCGGGCTGTGTACTACATGAACTACAATATAAACTGGCACCTCACCTAAGTGTCATGTTTAATCATAGCCTCACCTCAGGTTTCATGCCCACTGAGTGGCGCAGAGCTATAGTTATCCCAATCCACAAGGGAGGATCCACCTTGGATCCCGGAAACTACCGTCCCATCAGTCTGACAAGCCTTATCTGCAAGGCCATGGAGCGTATTATCATGGAACCTATAAACAAAGACATTGGCAACCTTCAAACACTGGACCCCACAACAGTTTGGGTTTGTGAAGGGCCGATCTTGTCTCCTGAACCTGATTGACTTCTTTGAATCAGTCTCCAGAGCCATGGACAAGGGTAAGGTGGTCCACACAGCCTATCTAGACCTTGCCAAGGCCTTTGACACCACCCCCCACTCTGGAATCATAGATAAACTTACTAAGTTGGGCATTAATCCCTATGTCACCCAATGGGTTGCTAAATGGCTTACTGATAGAACCCACACTGTAAAAGTAGCCGACTCCAAATCCAGCTCCAGACAAGTGACAAGTGGAGTACCTCAGGGTTCAGTCCTGGGGCCGCTCTTGTTTGGCATCTACTTCTCTGAAGTACAGGTCAACACTAAGGGACTCTGGCTAACAAAGTTTGCAGATGACTGCAAACTGGGAGCCATTATTGAATCCCCAAATGATGTGGATACTCTACAAAAGGGCCTTACAGAAACAGATGCTTGGTGCCAGAGCCATGGGCTCAAGCTCAATGCCAAGAAATGTATTGTTATCCCCTTTGGGAAAAAACATGTATCCATGAATTACCATATAGGTGGCAGTACACTAAACACAGAAAGTGTGATAAGAGACTTAGGGACACAGGTGGACAGTGGTCTCACCTTCGATAACCACATCGCCACAACAGTCAGGAAATCCTTCTATGTGGCACACCTCATCACAAAGGGCTTTTCATCCAGAAAAAGGAGGTCATTGTCCCACTGTACTCATCCCTCATTAGACCCATTATAGAATACAATGCCCCATTTGGTATGTACCTCTCAAGACATCTGCAACAACTGGAAAGGCCTCAGAAATACCTCACTAAAAGAATCACAGGCCTAAAGCAGATGCCCTATGCTGACCACCTTAAAAAACTCCAGCTATACTCTGTGGCATATCGTCTACTCAGAGGCGATCTCTGCTTAACATAACAAGGCCATGTCAAACCCAGAGCTGTTGGACATGCTACACTTAAAGAAATCCCAATCCCTCAAAGCTACACGCTCCAGGGATCTAAACCTTGTCATCACAATAAACAAAACATGTTGGAGGGATAGGTTCCTGACCCAGAGACTCCCCAGACTCTGGAATAGATTGCCCATACATGTCAAGCAGAGTGCCTCTTTGGACCTCTTCAAGAGGAACCTTGACGATTGGATGGGAGAAAGGAAATTCACCCCAGGGATCATGTCAGTTGCCCTGCTAGACAGGGGTCCAGGAAAGTAAATAATGTGGGAAGAAATATTCAGGGAATTGTTATGGCTAGGCTTGTATAGGCCCTAGGGCTGATAGCCTAGTACTAACCTATGAACCTATGAAGATACACACACCTCCAGGTTAGTAGCACTGCACGAAGCATTGGAGACCATACATGTGCAACTAACAGTGGGCAAAACTGCCTTTCAGTTTGTAGCCTGCTACATACCACCCTCGCAAACTCAGGAACCCCACTCAGCTTTCCTGAGAACACTGGAGAATATGAAGATCTCTCCAAACACCATTATATTGGGTGACTTCAACTACCCAAACATTGACTGGGAATACTACTCAAGCCCCAACACCCTCGCCCAACGGTTGCTAGAATTTATAAACTCAAATGCTATGGCACAACTGGTCACCACACCCACAAGAAGGGAAAACATATTGGACCTGATCATCACCAACATGGGGACTCTATGTTCCACACCAGAGGTATACCCCTCATTGGTAAGGTCAGACCATACATTTATCTCACTGGACATCCATATCCTGTCCCCACCTCCATCCTAGGTAATCTCGGTGAAGAACTTCTCAAAAGCAAATGTCACACTTCTCCAAACTGAGGTGGTATCCTTCAAAGACCCTGGGACAGTGGTAAATATGGCTCAGACCACAGAATCCTTTACAAACGCATTCTATGGACACCTACTGCAATGCATGGATCATGCTATCCCAAATAAAAACAAGACTCACTCCTCCAAAGGCAGGGAACCTGTCTGGTGGACCCTGGCCATAAATAAGCTATACAACGAAAGGAGGAGGCTACTACATGATAGACCACAATCCCAAAAAGGGAAGGCATCTCTGATCAGTACTAGCAAGAAGCTACGATCACTCATGAATTCATCTAAGGCCCGCTTCGAAAGGAAAATTGCACCAGACACTAAGGGCAATCACAAGGCCTTCTTTAGTTATGTCAGGAACCTGGGTGGCAACTCCCAGATACGCTGTGAGTTAGTGCAAAATGACAAAAAATACACTAAACTCACAGACATTGCCAACATCCTGGCAAACAGGTTCAGTGCAAATGCCCCCCCCATCCCCCCATAAAGAGCAAATGTCCATCCCAACAGAGTGTAGCCTCTCTGACATCACAGATGAACAGGTGAGAGCTGCCCTCTCCAAAGCAGACAACACAGCATCAATGGGACCGGATGGTGTCCCGGCCTGCATCTTACACAAGCTTCATGAAGAACTTAACCCTCTCATTAAGTCACTGTTCAGTATCAGACTTACTACAGGATATGCACCTAAGGAATGGCGTACAGCAACAGTGGTCCCGCTCCAAAAAGGTGGTGCCACAACAGACCCCGGACACTATCGCCCTATAAGCCTAACCAGCCTGGTCTGCAAAGCTATGGAGCGTATCATCATGGAACTCATACACAAAGACATCAGGAACCTACAGACACTGGATCCTACCCAATTTGGCTTTGTTGAGGGCAGATCCTGCCTCTTGAACCTGGTCGACTTCTTTAAACAGTTACCAGGTCCATAGATGTAGGAAAGGTAGTCCACACAGCCTACCTGGACCTCACAAAACCCTTCGACACAATACCCCACTCGGGCATCATAAATAAGCTCACCAGCTTAGATATCAACACATACGTCACAAGATGGATTGCAAACTGGATCAGGGATAGCACCCACATGGTCAGTATTGCAGGTGCCATGTCTGACTCTACACCAGTTACAAGTGGCATCCCACAAGGCTCAATCCTGGGACCTCTCTTGTTCAGTATATATTTCTCTGATGTACAGGCTAACACAGGAGGACTATGGCTGATCAAGTTCGCAGATGACTGCAAACTGGGTGCCATAATCGACTCTCCAGCTGGCACAAACATACTCCAAAAGGGTCTCACAGAGATGAATAACTGGTGCTAGAGCCATGACCTACAGCTAAATGCCATTAAATGCATAGTCATCCCCTTTGGGAATAACAAAGTGCCACACATTACCACATAGGTGGTAATCCATTAAGTATGGAAGAAGTTATTAGGGATTTGAGGACCCAAGTAGATAGTAATCTCGCCTTTGACAATCACGTTGCCAAAGTGGTTAGACAGAACTTCTATACAGCCCACCTTATCCCAAAAGGTTTCACATCTAGATCAACAGAGGTCATTGTGCCCCTATACTCATCAGGCCCATGATTGGATACAATGCCCCATTTGGGATGTACCTTACCCGACACCTGCAGCAACTGTAATGGCCACAAAAGTACCTCACCAAGTGGATCTAGGGACTCACACAGATGCCCTGCGCAGTTCGGCTAAAGTAACTCCAGCTCTACTCAGTTGCTTACCGCCTACTCGGATGCAATCTGTGCCTGATGTTTAAAGCCATGTCCAACCCAGAATTAATGGACATGCTCCACCTCAGGATATCCAAATTCCTTAGAGCTACACGCTCCAGGCACTTAAACCTCAGCACAGATATTAATAGGACATGCTGGAGGGACAGATTCATATCCCAGAGGTTCTCCTCACTCTGGAATGAGATCCTAGTCCTGCATAGGCAGAGCCCCTCACTGACCCTCTACAGGAGAAATCTTGACGAGTGGATGGGTGATCGTATGTTTACCCCTGGGATCTCTTCTGGGTCCCTGCTAGACAGAGGCACAATAAACTAACCATAAAAGGGCTATCTTGTGTGACCTACTATTCACAGCACAGTCTACTAATCTAACAGGGTTGCAAAAGCCAAACACACTCTGGCTAGGCTTATAAATGCCCTAGGGCAGATAGCCTAGTATTAACCTATGAACCTATGATAATGTTTGGAGTGCACGTTGTTTATTGATGATACTGATTGCAGGTTTTTTATCTTCTTTGCTTTCCCACTTTCTATGAACAACCTAAGTATCTGTAGTACATATTTGATTATGACAGGGTTCCAATATATTATATATGTGTTTGTTGTCATATAACTGTGTGCACAAGGTGAACTGGTGAATAGTGAGAGGTTCCTGGGTTAACACATGCAACTGCCGGATATGTGTGGCCCTCTGCTGTACTCAGACATGACCTAAGTGTGTGAGCATGCCCAGTTTGGCCTTTCAGTGTTTTGTTGCCTGACATTTTTCTCATTTATTTATGTGTGAGCATGCCCAGTGTGACCTTTCAGTATGTTGCTGTCAGAAGTCCGCTACATTTGTTAATGTGTGTGAACATGACCAATATTAACATTTATACTATATGTGTGTTGAAAATCAGGTTCTATTTTTACTGCAGGGCTCACCTTTGTGTCATAACTCGACAGGGATTATGCTGTGCCTGCAGGGTTTCCATGAGATACTTTGCATAGACTTATCAACATTTCTTCATACTGGCTGACCAGTGAAATCCTGTCATGGTTTAGTGGTTCAGTACTATGACTATAGTGCACAGTGTCCTGGGTTTGAGGCCTGTCACTGCTTTACATTTTCATACTGAGCAGACCAGACTGCTTAAGGGCCAGTAGAGTAAATATGAGCATGTTTACCTGCTTTTGCTCAACTATGCCCAACTTTGACCAAGCTTGTCCAACATTGCTCAACATTAACCAACATTGCTGAACGTTGCCCAATATTGCTCAACATTGACCAAAGTTGTGCTAGTTAGTGTGTGAAATTTTGTTTACATATACTAAATAGTGGTAAAAGCTGTTTAGCACTGCTTTATATTGCTTAACACATGGCAATCATGTCTCAGGTGGTGCTGCAGGGCTGCCTATGTCGGATGCATATACTACACTCCCTATACATGTTTGAAAACAGGTAGTGTCAAGTTAGGCATCCCTTTTACTATATGTGTGAGTCAGAGAGAGGTATAATTTCCAGGGTTCCTACTGAGCCAGTGTATGTGCTATGCATTGCCTCTTTGCCAAGGCCAAAGCATACTGGGCATGCCTCCTTCTGCCTACTGGGGCAGGCTCAGGGTGTTCCTCCTCTGTGTCATGCTCTGCCTGTGATGGCCTTGGCAATGGTGGGGGGCTGTTTGGCCCAGGCCTATGCTGCTCCTTCTGCAGCTGTTTTCACAGGATCATATTATGTAGCATAGCACATACCATGACAATTTGGGTACATGTAGTTGGTGAGTACTGCAAGGCTCCACCAGATGTGTCCAGGCACCGGAACCGTGACTTGAGCAGCCTAAACACATGCTCAATTACATTTTGTGTTTGTGCGTGTGCCTCATTATGGCATTCCTGCTCAGGTGTGTGTGCATTTCTAATGGGTGTCTTCAGCCACGGCTCCAGTGCATAGCCAGCATCCCCCACTAGGTGACCATGAGGGATGTCCCCATTGGCAAATGTCTGGTACAGCTGTGTCAGATGCCAAATATGGGAATCATGATAGCTTCCAGGGCAGCCAGCACACACATTCAGTATTATGCCCTGGGCATCACACATGACCTGGCAGTTGATGGAGGGGAAGCCATTGCGTTTAAAGTAGGCCCTACCCCGCTCACCGGCTGATGCTTTGATGCATATGTGCATGCAGTCTATTGCACCCACTACCTCAGGGTATTCTGCTATTTGCTGGAAGAGACGCATATTGCTGGCCAATACCTCACGGGAATTGGGGAAATATACATGATCACCGACATGTGCTGAAATGACATCCAGGAACTGGTGCAGTACCCTGGATGCTGATGCCTGTGATATCCCCATCATATCACCAGTTGGTCTCTGGAAGGTACCTGTTGCTAATATTCTTAGGCCAACACATACCTTGGTTTCCACTGGGATGGGTTCCCCTCTGTTGGTTCTGTGTGTGAGACGTGGCCTGCACAGCTCAACAATTTGCTGCATGAGGTCTCTGTCCACTCAATAGCACTCCACTATCTCCAGCTCATGTAGCCCCTGATAGGTTACCCTGGGCCTGTACACTCTTCTCCGTCTCCTCACTGTGGGGTGTCCAGCAGCATTCGCATTGTCACCACCCTCAGCATGTTGCATATGTCGCCTTATAACAGCAATGGCAGCCCCTTACATTTTTTGTCTCAGTAAAGCTTTTTAAGTTTTCACTTCTCTTAGTTTACTGCAGTGTTGCAGTGTCTCTGAGGAAAACATGGTGGAAAGTTGTTTGCAGAGTTTTAAGTGCTGGGCTGGGCTAGTGTACTGCCTGTGTAATTGCCTGATTCTGATTGTTTTCACCCGCTAGCTCTGCTAGTACTCCCTGGTTAACTTCCTACTATTTGTTGTGCATCCTTTCCCTTTCTGTTTCCTCAGGGGGGCAGCACCGCACACACAAGCGCAAACACCATCACACCAGCTCACACACGTGCACACATGCTTACACAGGCTAAAACTTGCTTATTCTTACTAAAACGCACGCACACAGGCGCATACGCACTTACACACATTTCAACAACCTTAAACATGCTTACTCCGGCTTAAGCTTGTGCACACAGGCGCACACGTGCGCACACAGTCTTACTCGGATATACAGGCATGCACCCGCGTGCAAACACATTGCAAGCACTTCAACAAGAAACTTTAGTGTTATCCACGGCATACACCTTCAATTTCTTGCCTTTAGCTAGGGTACCTGTTGACAGACCTCTTCCAGTGATGAGTAACTGACAACAAACACATGCCACTCTGCTCCAATGAGCTTCACTTCTTTCATACATACCCCCCTCGTGATGTCACCTATCTTCTACTCTGATACTCCCCTTATCCTACTCCTACACTCCACTGACTGTGCTCATTTGCTATGTAAACTTGGGATTCACTATCCTTACCCTCATTTGCATAGGATTGCCAACTAATGCTTGGTTACATCTCTTAGGCTGAGCTTCCCCCCTTAGCAACCTCTACTCGGTAGCCATGTTGTCTTCAGCCTGCCATTCCCTTGCACTGTAAATTAAGAATTACAATAAAATCCATATTTGTGGATTTTAATTATTGGTTTTCTGGTTTTTAGAGCATAGCACATTTGAGCGGTGCTGCGCTACGCTTAAACTTCGGACATCGGGATAAAAAAAATTATTTTATTTTTATTTTGCATCAGTGAACATTGCTAATGGCCGTACTTTTGGCCATTGGCATGCTTCCTCAACTGGATGCATCCTTTCTTTGGAGCTGTCACGGCTCCGTTTTGCTATTTGCAGAACGGTACTCAGTTGTCAACGGAGTACATTTCTGCAAATAACACTACTCTTACTCGGACAGGTTCGGGTTTCCTGGATCGCAAATTTACCTCATTTGCATAGCTTTTGCCAGCAATTTAGGTCATTTGCATATCCTAGCCCTGTCCGTGTAAGAGCCATTTTAGGAGCTCTCTTGCACGCCCCTACCGGCTGTTCCTGGATCGCTCGGCAGACATTTTGGCTACATGGAGTCTTACTCTACTCTTAGACTCCATGCAAGCCTTCGTGAATCTGGCCCACTGTGTTTTGGTATTGTATTCAGGGCATAACTAGAATTGTTCGAAGTATTTCAAAGTGAGTAAAAATGCTTACAGTGTGTGCTTATTACTGTGCATGTATTTCGAAGATTTTGTGTGCAAAGTGCAACTATTTCGTGAAGTGCAGTCAAAGTACAGCCATTTCGAAATGTTTCTTGTGCTGGGTGTGTCTATTCACAAAGTGCTGCCATTACAGAGTGTTTCTTGCACTGTAAAGAATTATCTAGCAAAGTACCACCATTTGGGGGAAGTTTCAGTGTGCCGTGTACTGTTTGTTTATTTGCAAAGTGCAATTACTTTGAAATGTTTCTTACTCTGAGCTTCTTCTGCCCAGTTCATTCGCACAGTGCAGTTATTTTGAAATGTTTCTTAAAATAATGATAAATTACTTTTGCAGTACAGTGATTTCAAGAGTATTATAATGCCCAAGAGTCTTATTTTGCTAAGTTCAGTTATTCAGAGGCTTGTTGAGCTACTGGGCAAAGTTACAAGTACTGGCATAAATTTATTGCATATGTATGTGTTCATAGGTTCATAGGTTCATAGGTTCATAGGTGTGTACTAGGCTAATGGCCCTGGAGCCTTTAGAAGCCTAACCCAAAAAAATTGCATGTGTGTTTGTGCTTATTTTTAAAACCCTTCGCTGATATGTGTTAATAATGGCAGATGGATTTCAAAAGCCCTCACCACTTGTATTTGATCTGAATATTGCAGAGAATTGGAGAATATTTGAGCAAGAGTATGATATTTTTATACAAGCAGATTATGCACCAGGGCATTTATTATGCTAAACCTAGCTGGGTCAGAGGCCATTGAAAGAAAGAGTTTATTTGTGTATGTACCAGCAGTATATGAGGGAGAAGGTGAAAATCATCATATTGTTGTACAGGCTGAATCAAAGAAAGACCCTGAGTGTTTGAAGCACAAATTCAGAGAAATGTGTAACCCCCAGACAAATATTACATTAGAGAGGCATTTGTTTTACACAAGAGATTAGAAACCAGGGGAAATGTTTGCAGCTTATATTACTGACCTGAGGAACAAAGCTAAAACGTGTCAGTTTGGTGACTTAAGAGATGAGTAGATAAAAGACAGGCTTGTGTGTGTGGTATTAATAGTACTGCTGTGAGAAAGGTTTTGCTTCATGACAGTGATTTAACATTGAGTAAAGTTAGTGAGATTTGTCAAATCCATGAAGTTATAGAAAGGCACTCAAGTATGCCTGCAAGTGATGAGCATGGTTTCAGCAGGCTCCAGAGCAAATGTAGACAGCGTGAAACAGGTAGCAAGCAAAAGCAGGCCTAAGCACATAGCAGTTACTGCCCCTGCAGGTTCTCCTGGGAAACCACATAGTTTTTCAGCAAGTTCTAAAAAAGGAGCATGCTCAGTGCAGTACAAGCAAAACCCAAATCCAGCTTTATTGTTAACTGTTGGAGTTGTGGTGCCAAACATGAGTCTAAAAGAGAGAAATGCTTAGCATTTGATCAGCAATGCCACAAGTATAAAAAAATTGAACCATTTTCAAAGGATTTGCAAATCGAGTAAACCTTACACAGTTATAAAGAAGGATGACTCAAATAGCAAGTTGATCATATAGAGAGCTGCAATTCTACTTTCTATGTAGATGGTGTATCAGTAATTGATGAAAAGGATGATGCAGTGAATTGTTGGCAAAGAACAAAGTGTTTTGAACTGTCCAGATCAATGGTAAATCCATCAAGCTCAAAGTCAGCGCAGTGGATGGCGCAGTGGTGCAGCAAGTTGAGTTGTCACCTCACAGCAAGAGGTTCTATCATTCAATTCTCGGCTGGGGTGCCTTCTGTTCAGAGTCTGCATGTCCTCCCTGCATCTGTGTGGGTTTCCTCTGGGTACTCCGGTTTCCTCCCACATGACAATGACATGCGTCTGGAGCATTTCTCCCTGGGCCTCCGCTGAAAACTGGCTTTGTTCCAAGTTGGACTTTCCCGGTAAACAAATGTTAAATAAATAAAAATAAAAATAAAAAAGTAGACACTGGTTCAAAGTGTAATGTTATGTTAGCAGATACATTTGCTAAGATGAGAAATAATGAACAACTCAATGTGGCTAGTAGTGCAAAACCTGTTGCTTATGGAGGTGAAGAAATTCAAACTGAAAGCTCAGTAGTACTTTCATGCTATATGGCAAGGAACTGTTACAGCTTGTTATTCCAAGTAGTTCGAAGTGCAGTCATTAATGGGTCTCAGAGACAGACTGGGAATGAATCTGCTTTCTTTTACCAAAGAAGTTCATCATATAAGCACATATCCTAGTTCCAATTTTTCTGAAGCCATTTTTTCAGAGTATGCTGATGTATTCAATGACAAGTTAGGCAAACTTCCAGTTACATACTCTATGCCGTTAGACCCAGAGGTCAGTCCAGTAGTCAGACCAGCAAGAAAAGTACCAGTAGCTATGCAGGATAAAGTCAAATCTCAGTTGGATAAAATGGTGCAGCAAGGTGTAATTTGTCCAGATACAGAACCAACTGAATGGGTGTCATCTATGGTAGCAGCCCACAAAAAAGGCTCAGGCAAAATCAGAATATGTACTGACTCAAGAGATTTGAACAAAGTATTAAGGAGACCGCATCATCCAATGCATACAGTCGAGGAAGTCACAGCCCTAATACCGATTGCCACTGTTTTTTCAGTCTTAGATGCAAAAGTTCATTTTGGCAAGTGATGCTTAATCGCAAAATCCTCATTATTGACTACTTTTAGTACCAGGTTTGGCAGATATAGATTCCTAAGGATGCCATTTGGAATAAATATTGCAAGCAAAGTCTTCCAGCGTGCAATGGATCAAATTGTTTTCAGGTTATCCTTGTGCCATAATAGTAGATGATTTCTTGGTTGGAGGCAATGGTGAAGCAGAGCATGACAGAAATCTTAAGAGAGTTCTAGACAGAGCATGAGAAGTGAATTTAAAGCTCAATCCTCTATAGTCAAATTCAGACTACCACAAGTTACATATGTAGGTCATTTATTTACCAGCACTGACTTGAGACCAGACCTATCCAAGTAAGCAGCTATTCTTGAAATGTCAGCACCAGATAATGTTCAAACTCTACAGCATTTCCTTGGCATGATCAACTATTTAGGCAAGTTTATACCAGACTCCTGTAAGTTGACAGCACCTTTGAGAGAGTTGACACTCAAAAATGTTACATGGTCTTGGTTGGAACAGCACCAGAGAGCATTTGAAGACCGTACGCAGAAAATTGCCACCCTACCTACATTAAGATACTATGATGTCAGTAAACCGGTCAGTCTTTCCTGTGATGCTTCAAAATTTGGTCTTGACAGTTATTCTTCAAGAAGGCAGACCAGTAGTGTATGCATCTAGAACCCTTACCCAAACTGAAATGCAATATGCTCAAACTGAGAAAGAACTTTTGGCAGTAGTATTTGCATGTTCAAAGTTTCATGATTATATCTCTGGTCGAGCTATTCAGATTTAAACTGATCACCAACCTCTAGTTACTATTCTAAAGAAGCCTATGGATTCAGCTCCAGTGAGATTACAAAGAATGACGCTCAAATTGCAAAAGTACAACTTCAAAATGGTCTATACAGAAGGAAAACTTCTTTATCTCGCTGATACCTTATCCAGATCACCCAGAAATACAACAGAACAGCTTGATGCAGAGAATTTTGACTGATGCAATGGAAGTGTGTAATTTTTCTACCACAAGACTTGATGAGCTGAGAGATCATACAAGGACTGATCCAATTTTGCAAAAGCTCAACCACTACATTAATGTTGGATGGCTGTCAAAGCAATCTAGTGTATCACCTGGAGTGCAAACTTATTTTCCTTACAGAGATGAGATGCTGATGGAAGATGGCATTATTTTCAAAGGTCCTAAAATTGTTGCTCCTGCTTCCTTACAAAATGAATATATCCAGATTTTGCATAGTGGTCACCCAGGTTCCAAATCTACCAAAAGAAGGACAACAGAACTAGTATTTTGCCCTTCTCTAGTAAAATACATAGATAAAGTACTTTCTTCTTGTTCCATATGCAATAGTACTAAACCGCATTTGCAGACAGAGTCATTTCAGCTAAGTCAAGTTCCTGAACTACCTTGGTCAACAGTAGCCACTGATATATTTGAGTGGAACAATCAGCATTACTTAGTATTGGGAGACTTATTCAGACTGGTCTGAGATTGATTTACTACCTAATCTAACACCCACTGCTATTATCACTAACTTGAAATGTCATTTCTCAGTCCATGGTCGTCCATACAAAGTTGTTTCTGACAATAGTACACAATTTACTAGTCAGTTGTAAGCATGTATGAATGTAATTTCTAGCTCATAGGTGTGTACAAGGCTAATGACCCTGGAGCCTTTACAAGCCTAGCCCATAGGATTATCCTGGCATTGCACCACCTGAACTTAGTTCCTAGTGCCTCTGTCGAGCAGAGCCACTGGAGTGATCCCCGGAGTGAATTTTCTATTTCCCATCCACTCATCAAGATTTCCCTTGAAGAGGGCCAGTGAGGTGCTCTGCTTGACATGTATGGGAAGGCTGTTCCATAGCATGGGTAGTCTCTGGGTTATGAATCTGTCCCTCCAGCATATTCTGTTGATTGTGGTAATGAGGTTGAGGTCTCTAAAGCATGTGGTGGGGAGGGATTAGGATTTTTTTAGCTGTAGCATTTCTAACAGAGCTGGATCAGGCATGGCTTTGTAAGTCAAGCAGAGATTACCTCTAAGTAGCCGATATGAAACAGAGAATAGTTGGAGTTTTTTGAGTCTTTCCATATAGGACAAGTATTTAAGGCTTAGGATCCTCTTTGTGAGGTACTTTTGTGGCCTCTCAAGTTGTTGCAGGTGTCCAGTGAGGTACATGCCAAATGGGGCATTGTACTCGATGATTGGCCTAATGAGGAAAGAGTAGAGACAGACAATGACCTCTTTCTTCCTGGATGCAAAACCCTTAGTAATGAGATTTGCTACATAGAAGGACTTTCTGACCACAGTGGCAATGTGGTGGTCAAAAAAGAGGTTGCTGTCAACCTGTGTTCCCAGATATCTTATAATGTCTTCTGTGTTCAGTGGACTACCATCAATGTGGTAATTCAAGGGAACTGGGTTTTTCCCAAGTTTTTTGGCACTGAGTTTAAGGCCATGGTTCTGACACCAGTAATTGGTCTCATTGAGGCCTTTCTGTAGGATGTCAACATCACTTGGGGAGTTAATAATATTTCCCAACTTGCAATCATCTGCAAACTTTGTCATCCAGAGTCCCTTCATATTGGCCTGGACTTCAGAGAAGTAGATACCAAACAGGAGAGGACCCAGGACCGAACCCTGTGGGACTCCACTCTTGACTGGTCGGCAGTCTGACTTGGAGTCAGCTACTTTCACACTGTTGGTTCTATCTGTGAGCCAGTTTGCAACCCACCTAGTGATATAGGGGTTGATGCCTAGCTTAGTGAGTTTTTCTATGATTCCTGAGTGGGGAATGGTATCAAAGGCCTTGGCCAGATCAAGGTAGGCTGTATGAACTACCTTGGGTTCATCCACAGCTCTGGTGACTGATTCAAAGAAGTTGACCAAGTTGAGCAGGCATGATCTACCCTTCACAAAACCAAACTGTGTAGGATCCAAAGTTTAGAGATTTCCTATATCCATGTTTATTAGGTCCATGATGATGTGTTCCATAGCTTTTAATATCAGACTCGTCAGGTTAATGGGGTGATAATTCCCGGGGTCTGCAGTCACTCCTCCTTTGTGGAGAGGGATGACTGTAGCGGTGCGCCATTTGGTAGGGACAAAACCTGAGGTGAGGCTGTGATTGAACAGAGCACAAAGGTGATGTGCCACTTGACTCTGTAGTTCATGTAGAACACAGCCAGGGATATTGTCAGGTCCCATAGAAGCTGCATTCTGGGCCTTGAACATTGCTGTTTTAACCTGTGCAGCAGTAATACTGGGTGCCTGGCAATCTACTGGTATTGTGATTGGTCCTTGGGGGAGGTACTGTTAGCACTGAATCTGTTGGCCAGTATATTGGCAATATCTGATGGCTCAGTATAGGAGGTACCATTGTGCAGTAGCTCAGAGCAAATCTGTGTATTGCCGTGGTGATTATTTACAAAACTATAGAAGGCCTTGTAGTTGTCTTTACTATCTGCTGCAATTCTGTTTTCATAGCTAGCTTTAGAGGATTTGATAAGAGATCTCAACCTTTTGTTGAGGCTGATAAGGGAGTTTTTCCAGTCTTGGGACTTCACCTTATTCCGCATCAGTTTCCTCCTTCTGCAAAGTTTGTTTATGGCAGGGGACCACCAGATTGGCTTCATTTTTTTTTTGAGGAGAGCATCTTGGTTCTATTGGGTATGGCGAGATCCATGCATTTGTGTATGTGTTCATACAGTGCATTGGTGTATGACTCAGCGGTCATGCAACTATTCTCCATTTGCATAGGTGCCATGAAGTTAGCCACCTCTGTTTATAGGAGACCAAAGTTACCTTTGGAGAAGTTTTTCATGGTGGTTACCTTTGTGGGGGGGGGGGTGGTGGATTTCCAAGGTGATTAGTTTGTGGTCGTATCTAACCAGGGAAGAGTTGACTATTGGTGTAGAGCAACGGTCATCCATGTTAGTACTGACCAGGTCAAGGATGTTGCTACCTCTAGTGGGGGTAAGAATGAGCTGGTCCAGGGCATTGGAATTAATGAATTCCAGAAAACATTTGTATATAAGTTTATCTAAGTTAAAGTCATTAAGTCTCAGTCTTGATGTGTGTACATGGAACTCAGGCCCTTAATTTTCTTACTGAGGAAATGTTGGAGTCATTCATTCTAAGTTGTACTTCTGGGCAAGTATATGTCAAGGTAAGTATTAGATTCTGTTATGGGCCTACTATCAGAGAAATATAGAATGATTATAACATCAATGAATTTGGAAGTTATACCTTTGTTTATCAACTTGGCTATGTTTAAGGATTTTCTAATAACTACAAATACAAATAAATGGGGTAGTTGAAGGGCAATTAACTCAAAGCCATAACTAGAGATTTACTATCAAAACTCCAGAATGCATTCCATTGAAATGTGCATATAATGAATCATAACACTGAAACTCATTTATGCCGAAGCCCCTAATGTCAAATCCGCATATCAATATGCGAATTTGACATTAATCAACATGAATAACATGCAGTTCTACACTGCACCAGACGTCACTTTAAGATTTTGCAGGGGTGCAAGCCCCCCTGCACCCCTCACACCCCCTGCATAATATATATTCTAACCCCGAGATTGAACTACAGTGGGGAAAAGGGTACAATTCATGATCCCCACTGTACTGTGATCTCTAGGTCAGTGACCAAACTCATGCTTGCAAATGCACTGGCATTCGCTTAAACAAACCGCACAAGAGGTGGATTCGCAACATGGGTCAACAAAATAGCTTTCAACAACCCGTTGTCACAGAAATCGTCCTCGGCAATTTGATAGTAAACCATAACTAGAGCAGAGTGAAGGGAGTGGCTGCAGTAGGTGCAAGCGATTAGAGGACATGATCATCAGGTGCCAATGGCGTGGGTGTGCAGTACCAGCATTGATTTATGAAGCCAGAAGGATATATCAACTTCATAAATGAATGCCGATACTACATTTGCAGTCATGGCTAAAGCCATGAAGCATTCAGTGTGTGTTGATAATAGTAGTAGGCTTTTTCTTACATTTGTAGCAAGTAGTTTGCTGCAAATGTAAGAAGCATCTTGCTACAGTTACAGAGGAGCTTTTTTTTCTCTTCAACTTAGAGAAGTTTTTTTTTTTTTTTTTTTTTGTGCAAACTTTGAATTGAGGAGGATGGCAGTTTACGGAACTGCACAGGGTATCAGATAACTAAGCGAAGGTTCTGAGTTCACTGTCTAAATAAGTACCCAGGTCCCTAATAACTGTGTTGATTTTAATAGAATAAGAAGAAGCTACAAAGATATTCGTGTTTGCTAGTGGATGTAATACTGCACTTTTTTGCATTTAATTTTAGATCGTGGTTCTGGCACCAGTTGTTTGTAAATATTAGACCTTCTTGGAAGACCTGAGAGTCATCTGAAGAGATGATGATAGCAACAAGTTTACAATCAACTCCTGACTTGGTCAGCTAGACACCCTTGACATTAGTGTTGATGTCACAGAAGTAAATACTAAACAGGAGTGCCCCAAAACCACCAGTATAAGGCCTTCTAGGGGAGAAAGTGGCCCCAGTTCTAGCCTAGAGGGTTTTGTCTATGAGCCATTTAGTTATCCAGCAGACTATATGTGTTTAAATCAAGTTTGGTTCATCTATAATGCCTGAGTTTGGAATGGTATTGAAGGCCTTGGCTATATCAAGTTATGCTGTGTGCACCGATCTGCACAGTGATTTTTTTCAATGTCCACCAGGTTAAGTAGATAAGATTGGTCCTTCACAAACCCAAACTGGTCTGGAACAAGGTCTGGTAAGCTGTCAATATCTTTGTTTATGGGCCAGTATAATGCTCCCCATTACCTCGCTGATAAGAGTAATCAGGCTTATCATTCTGTAGTTGCATGGATCTGTGGTAGGGGCCATCCTCATGGAGGTGGATGACTTCAGTTTTTTCCATACCACTGGAGTGAAAACAATGATACTGAGCTTCAACAGATTCAGGACTTGGTCAGCAAAACAGTGTTTCCTACTGACAAGGAGGCATCCAAGCACATTTTCTAGCTTCAAAGAGCTGGTGTTTGTTGCCTAAAAATTACACTTCTCTGATTCATGACCATTTTCTCCACAGATACAACTAACCAGCTTCAGACAAGGTCTTTACTTAATCATTCATGACATCCTGCAACAGATAAATATCTGCTTTTTGTTTCCATAACCAATGAAAAATGATCCGTGCCTGTATTTGATTTTGTCAGCTATTAACATTAACCTTAAATAGTGTTGAATGATATTGCCGTAATCCTGTGTTTCTTCTTAAGCTTCTTTCTCCCCTTCTGATATTTTATATTGATGAGTTTATCTTCCTTCTCCAGCCTCCTTTTCTGATTCTGTAAATACCTTTATCCTAAAACCTTTTATCTTGGCAATGTCCTGGTTCTAACTCCATCTTCTCAAATCCTTGAGGACAGGAAGGAGCAGGGAGCAGCCTTATTTTGAGAAAACTGTGAGGGTTATTTTCCATCTTGTTCCACTTCCAATTCTAGATTTTCATTTCATTGCACATTGTTTTCTAGGCAGTCCACCCTAAAATGAATATAACTGCCACACTTTTAACATGTTCTGTACAGTTCAGAGTCATGACCATTTCCCGTACAGAAATCACAAACCTTTTTAGAGTAAAATCGGGTGCATCCCTGAAAATAAGAGACATTTGACAGGTATGCTATTACATGTACAATATAACATTCAGCAAAATCCCACATCACAAAATCTTATAGGTGTTACATTTGTTATCAACAGGACTATAGATCTAATGAGTCTCTGGGATTTTGTGCCAACTGCTGAATCACATTCCAGAAGCCAGCAGAGCTCCCTGATGCCTTGTTTTTGCCTTGCAACTGCTGATTGAGCTTTTTTATATCCCATCTCTTCCGGTACTCCTTCTTTCTTTTAATACCTTTCTGCAGTTCTGCATTACATTACCAGCTTTCTACATGTAACTCATTTCAATACCTGGCTCAAGCGCATATCTATTCTCTCATCTTCACATATGCTGTTTTCAGATACTGCAATTCTTCTTCTTCGACTCCACCTTTTCCCTCTTATTCCTGGGGTGATAGAACACTGAGCATTTCCCTGAATTTCTGTGCATTCACTCCAGTCAACTTTCAGGACTTCAGCTTAGCCTGTGTTGACCTCAGAGTTTCTCTGACCACTTCTTGTAGCTGATTGTGACCACCAGTGGTTTATGTTTGGGTCCGACTGTTTCACTGGGGAAGACTTTGTAACTGCACCGTCCTTCATTGCACTAAAACATACAATCCATTTGCCCTTTCTGTATTAAGCAATATGTCTTATAAAAGGATCACGGACCTAGGTTTATTGATTTAAGCAATACAGAAATAGGTGTTTCTGCCTCTCAGATTTTAAACACTTATACTGAGCGCGCTGAACCTGGACAAAAGTAACCGAGATTCATATTATTAACCGTACAGTCTAACACTTGTGCAGAATTTACACTGAACAACAGTGCTCCCAACACATAGTACAGCCCAACACTCATACAGAGTTTACAATGAGTGGCACTGGGTTCCAAACACAGTATAACTATCTATTCCAGTACAACTTAAACTGAACACCAGTAGTCTCCACACACAATATAGCAGCTACTCCTGCAGAATTTACACTGAACAGCAGCCCCATCCCCCCCCCCCCCCCCCACACACACACACACACACTCACTGTATGGCCAGCTACTTGTGCAGAATTTATATTAGATGTCTGTACTCTCCACACTCAAAAGAGCCATCTGCGCCTGCAGAAGTTATGCTGAACAGCAGTGTTCCCACATGTGAGCTGCATGCTTTTCACTCCTGGTACAGCAGAACCAGTAGTTATATTCTACTCAGCAAATGAGATAGAACATTGCCTACTTCCTTCTGTTTGAGGAAGAAAGACAAAAAGGTTGTACTAATTTGTACATCATATACCATCTGTACGTTCTACAATAGAACAGCCAATTGTGATCATCTTATGACTTCAACTGGGCATAAAATCTCTTACATAAATTGGCTGGTGAATATTAGGTCTATATTTCCACATATTCCATCTAAGTATACCCGATTCCACGTAATTTCCCCCAGATCATAAGTAATATGAAATTATTGGCAGGTTTCTGATTATAGCCTGCTTATTATGTGTTCCAGACATGGAAGCCAAGAAATTCACCTCAAGAGCGAAGCTCGAGAGATGAATCTTGGCATCCACGCAGAGAATATATAATCAGGGAACAAACATAATTCTTTGTAGTGCATGGAGATTTATCTGTTCCATGTACTAGTAGTTACAGAAAAAAGTGATAAGTGTTTTGCTGGCTTTTAAAGCCACAAATCACTTAGGCAGCACAGTCAGAAAGGCAGCATAAAAATGCCTCTTATGTTTACACTCACCTTGTCATGCTTCTCAACAGTACAGATTTTTGCACAATGTCCAGATTTTTGTCTCATATATTTGGTCTGTTCCCCATAAAATCTGAGGCTTTCTGACAAATCAATAAGGGTTGAAGCCACCCTCCAGGGTGGGAGGATTGGCATAATGGTTAGGATGTTTACCTCATAGGCACAAAGTACAGGGTTTAATTCTCACCTTTGAGAGAAATTGGTCAAGCTCAAAATGGTCCACAAGGGCAGCTAGACTAGTACAAACCTATGAACTAAATAATCAGAAAATACAGGCAAATATAAATCTTGTTATTATAGCAACTTTCTAAGCTCATAAGAGGAAGTCAGGGACCCCTTACCAGCACACACAGCAGAGAGAAACAACTCATCACTGTTGGTTGCTGCTTAGTACTGGCAGGTCTGCCTAGCATGAGACCCGATCTTAACAACTAAAGCATGGGTTGCTTAATATTTGGTAAGATTGGGTCTCATGCTATAGTAGCAATTGACTAATTTGTGTTTTTATGGCTATCAGAGCATAATCACCACATTCCATGCACTACAAAAGCTTTGGGCATAAATACATTGGGCCTAACTGGTTATCAAACTAAGTGTAAAGGAATGTGTACAATTTCTTACCACTATACTAAAGTATTAGTGCTACATTGCCAGAAGTATGTATAACAACTAAATACAATTATCTTCTTTCAGGCAACCTGAGCTGAAATAATCATATATTTAGATTAATTGAGAAAAGATTCCTGCTACTACATTGTGTGCATCCACACAGCTGTCACTTGCCAGCACTGCATGAAATGTTACACACACAAAATCTTTATATGCACATTCATATAAACATACACACACGGACACACGCACACACACACACACACACACCATATATGTGATGTTACTTAGCTGTCTCAAAGGAGGAGCTTCTTTGCTGGTGGCTGATTTCATTTCCCCAAATATTGGCCAGTATGTTTACTTACTTCCTACAATGTTTAACTATGGCAACTGCAACCAATATATTTTGGAGGATGTTCCCTGCATGTCTTGTTTCCAACTCAAAACAATAATATATTTGTTGTAGTGTTAGCACATACAAGTTTTGAACAACTTACATCATTCTCTACCTTGTTATAGGTATCATAAACGTCCTCCCTTCTTGTACTTTTACTTCTCTACACCTCCGTAAGAAATAATTAACAAGACTAGCTACAATAAAATTAGGAATGATCTTCAGAGAATTGGAATGACAATAAACAATGACCTTGCATAACATGTTTTATTGCTGTTCTATTTTTTGTACCATGTTTTACTCACTAACAGCTGCTTACATACCAAAAACTAACATACATTATTTTCAGACCAGTAAACCAGTATGCTGGAAAAATATTTAGAAAGTCAACACTGAAAAAACACCACTGGAGAGCTTGTAAAACCTATCCTTCTGATTTAAATGTCCCTCCCACCCCACTCTCTCTCTGTCTCTTTCTCTTTCATTTTCAGAAACCTGTTTGATACCAACAACTATATCATGCACATGGTTTATACAATCACATTAGCACTAACATCGACATTTTACACATATTATTCATAATCTTCCAATAAGCAAATTCATTCCATAAGTCTTAAACTCAGTGACTAATTTATATGTGATCATACTTCTGCTGAGGTTTTTATCAATCTTTTCTCAGGCTCCCAGAACTCATTTACCTGAAACTCTGATGAGGTTATTTGTGACATACGTCCAGCTGTATGCCTGTCTGTAATGGATAACCTGTACCACTAATAAGGTAAAACCCAGTTCCTCACCTAGTCTTAACAAAAATATTACTTAGAATCAATTTTTCAGTAGCAGGTTCAAATAACATTTATTAGTAAGTATGTGCATCCAGTATGGAATAAAAGGTTTTATTATTCCTGTCCACATAGTGAAGATAAATCTAACCTACAACTACCCCTCTAATCAGTCTCAATTATGTCACATGCAAGGGTTTTGAATGAGCCTTTCTCAATTGTGTATACTTTTGTGATTAAAATTTATAATCTTAATCATCATGAGTTCATCCAAATACATCATGACATATGTTTGGTCAATATCTTGGCAAGGGTTATCGGCATCCTTGATGCTGACCTTCTAGTAGATGTCATTTATCTTGACCTGTATAAGGCAGTTGATAGCAAACATCATAATGAAATAATTTCTGATTTAACTTTCTTACATATTAATTCATATGCTATTTCTTGGATGAATATATCTGCATCATCTATACTTCTAATTTAGGACAAGCGTTCATCCTATAAATCTATTAACAGTAATGATCTTCAGGGGTTGGTTCTGGAGCCATTTGTGTTTAGTGTATATGTATGACATCATTTAAAGGTAATCACAGTTTTTGGTGTTCACTCATTGCCAGTGACTCCAAGGTTTGGACAGTCACTGCTACTTTAAAAAATCTTTTCGGCTTTCAAAAATGTCTTGACATATTATACCTGTGATTTAGTAATCATGGTGTGAAGTTTAGTAGAAAGAAATCTATATTTATTAGTTTTGCAAATATCAACATAGAACACTATATGCTGTTAACAGTCAAATATTTATTTCCCCTCTATTTTTATTTATAGTGATCTTGGCAACATTGTTGATAATAAATATTAACCTTTCATGCAAATACATACTCAGTAACTGGAGCAAACATTATAACATGCTGAAGAAAATAAAAAAAAAAAAACGTTTCTCTGTGGCAGGCCAGAGTCCCTATCCCCCTTTGCAAGCCGCTGATCTAGCATATGCTTAGTATAATGTGTGATTATATAAATACTCTGTTACTAATGTCTATCACCTAGAATGCACGCAGAAGTACATTATGAAGCAATTCATTCAGCTATTGTAATAAGCCTCAAGGCAATTATGTTCAATATATTTTGGATTGCATAGGAGAGACATTTGTTTGTTTATTTATTTATTTATTTATATTAGTTATTATTTGCTTACCAGCATACTCCTCAACTTCTTTGCTCAAGAATTCTGAACAAAGTCAAAAATCATGGGGAGATAAAGTCCCAAAATCAGGAACAATTTTTAAATATTACTTTAATTCACATAATAATTTAATAAAACAGTGGGGTTCTCATTAACATGCATTGAATGAATAAGAAGAAGTATGGCCACTCTATTGTCTGGCATTACTGACTGACTGCAATCCTCAGAGATTTACCAGAAATCCAAAGTTTTATGAGGGACAGGGCAAACATATGCAGCAATGTCAGGGTCTTTCTTACATATTAATTCATATGCCATTTCTTGGCTGAATATATCTGTGCAATCTACACTTCTAATTAAAGACAAGTGTTCATCCTATAATCCTATTAACAGTAGTGACCAACGGGTCAGTCCTGTGGCCATTTCTGTTTAGTGCATATTTATGACATCAAACAATAAATATAGAAATGTAACCAATAATAGAATAGTTCAGACTAATTACATAGACAAAAACTGTAAATGTACATTCTAGAGTATAATATACAATACATATATTAGTTCTGAAGTGGGTCAATCTTCGGTGAATCTTGAGAGAGGAGAGATGGGCCCAGAAAGGAGATAGGTTAGCTGATATGTCCTGTATTAAAGCAAGAACATTTGGCTTGGATGAAGAAGTCCTTTTTCAGTTGTATTCTGAATTTGGAATAAGTGTTGATTTCATTAATGCTGATGGGAAGAACTTGCCAAAGAGTAGGTGCCTAAGAGGAGAAAGCATATGCAGTAATGAGGAGTTTGGTTCTAGGGATAATGAGAGCTGGTGTGGCTTGTGAGTAGTGCCTCAGGTTGTATGAGGAGGTTTTTCATGAAGTCTAGCTACAAGGGGAGTAAATGTGTGCAGTCGGAGTACCTTGTAGATATTGGATCCTAAAAGTAGGTTAGATCTTTGTTGTATTTAGCTTTTAGCTTTTTCAAGGGTGATACAGTGATGTCCACAAACAGATGAGTGTGTAATTAATTAGCAGATACTGTTAGAGATAGTCTGGAGTGTGACAGTGTTTTTCTTGGAGGAAGAAGCAAAACTTAGGAGCCCATATTCAAGCTGTGAAAGGAGAACTCCTTTGCCATAGGCTGCACTTGGTGGCTAGGATAGAAAAGGGGAGATCTTTTTGGCCCAGAATAGGTGGGATTTTATTTTGGGTTTGCCCCTTTCTATGTGGAAATGAAAGTTTAGTGACTGAGCAAGCCATAGTCCAGATATATAAAGGTGGAGGTGTCTCTGTGGGATGGTTATGTAGGTCAAAGATTGGTGAATTTTCTGTGGAGTTCCAAAAAGCATAGTTTTTTCCTGGTGGGGTTGAGAAGTAATTTATGGTTTATGAGCCATTGGTAGAGCTCATGTAAGTCTGACTGGAGTTGGCACTTATTGCTAGTGTGAGAGTGACCTGATCAGTAAAAGACCATGTCATCAGCATAGAAGATAAGGGGAAGATGGAAAAGGTCACAAGGAAGTTTGTTAATGAACATAGAGTAGAGAGAATGGGAGCAAGAATGGATGCTTGTGGTACACCTTTGGTAATAGATGCACATTCTGATTGGGAGTACCCTATTTTAACTCTGAAGTGCCTGTCAGCAGTGAGAACATTTTTAAACCAGTGAATGCAGTCTGGTCTGATAACAATTTCAGTTAGTTTGTTTTTGATAAGATATGGGCCAGTGAGGTCAAATGCCTTTTTCAGATCCATAAACAGGGCACCTGTAAGGAGGCCACTATTGGAGTTCAGCAGGATGTCTTCAGTTACAGACCAGAGTGCTGTCATAGTACTTCATGCAAGCCAGAATCCATGTTTTTTGGAGGAGAGTAGGTGGTAATGCTGGATATAGAGGGAAGAGTTGTGTGTAGACTGTCATTTCAAGATGTTTGCTCAGAATTGGGAGGATGGATATTGGATGAAAGTAACAGATATCTTTTGGGATGATTTACTTTGGGAGGGGTTTAATTAGAGCAGTTTTCCAAATCTGTGCCGTGAGATTTTGTGTGCGACATAAGTTATATATGTGGGTGAGAGGAAGGCATAGATGCTCTCAGCAGGGAAATATGAAACAGGTATTTATATTGTCAGATCCAGGACAGGTGTGAGTGGAAGTATTTTCAAGTAGAGTAGAGACTTCTTTGGGATGTATGCATTTGAAGGGGAAGAGGAAGATGAATGGTGTTGGGTGAGCAATGCATGATCTGTGGGTAGTGTGGAGTTTATTGATGGGAGATTGTTAAATTCCTTAATGAAATCTTGTGGAAAAAGTTTTGGTGCACCACAATGAATGGTATTTGTAGACAAGGAGTTATGAGGAGGTTTCTTCCTGTTAGTAAGATAACCATATTTGAAAAGTGTTTGGGGGAATGTAAGAAGGTAATTTGTTTGTTTGAGAATTTCTTTTGCGTCTTCTGATGGACTTCTTGGCTAGGTTATGCAAGACTATAAATGGGTGTAGGTGTCAGTTGTGGGGGTCTGTTTCCATTTTTGACATGCTTCATCCCTTAGAGTAAAAGATGTTTGAGTTCAGTGAGTAGCTATTCAGATTTGCTTGGTTTATGAAGGCTATGGATAAGGGGGAAGAATTTGTCTTGCAGCTGGAGTAGAAAGTTGGTTAGGCTTACAGCTACTGTGTTGGGAGCATGTTAGAAGAGTATATGGTTTCAGCTGTGACCTGTGAGAAAGCTTCTGAGTTTGTCTATGCTTATGCAACTCTGTTTCCTAAAGGCATTTAATATTGGTGGTAGTTTTATAGGATAGTTGACAACTGTAAAGGTGATTGGGCATTAGTCGCTTTGTGATGGTGGCAGAATGTTTATGTTGGCATCTGAGTTTGGTAAGTTTGTAATAATCAAGTTGAGTGTGGAGTGTTTGGAGGAACTGATGTTAGGTCTTGGTTCTTTTATGAGTTGAAGGAGACCAAGGTTTGCTAGGAAAGTACCCATGTCAGATGAAAGAAGGACAAGATCATTAAAATTGAAATCACCTAGAATGATTATGTTATCATTTTTGGGACAGTTATTAAGGATGTAAGTGATGAGTGTTTTTAATTTATTTTGGGAAGCAATGTGTGGTAGATACTCTGTAGTGATCTGCAGTGGTTTGCCTTTGTGAGTTAGAAAGTTTAGGAGAATCCAGTTATGATCAGAGTCTGAGGAGGAGGAGTTTCCTTGGGCAATGACTTTTGGTTTTAGGCTATTTCTGTACAAAATTAGAAAGACTCCACCTGATCATTTGCCTGGTCTAGCGTCACTGGTATACTTGTAGGTTGTTAGAAAGTGTTGGAAGTTGGGGAAGTCTTTTTGACCCAGGAATCTGTGACTGCTAGAATTTCTGGGGTGTGCTAAGAAATAGAAGCACTTATGTGGTCTAGTGTGTTTCTGATGCTATTTGCATTGAGGATGGCCCACAGAGACAAAAATGTCAATGGGTCTTAGCAATCATATAGAAGAGAGACCCTAGCAGTGGTAAGCTGGGGAATAGGTTTAGTCTGATTACTGTGGGGTTATGGTGTTGGTTTGGTGGTGAGGAAGTTACGAAGTAGGGGTAATACATAGTGATATGATGGTTGATTGTGTATTTTATGAAGATGCTCATTATTGGTAGTTCGGGTCAACTGATGATTGACATGATAAACAGAAATTTAAAGAGTAACACTGAGGTAATATCATTTCATCATTTCCCCTGGAAAAACATTTTCCAATGGCAGATAATTAGTACCTGTCCTTTGTGGATTGCCACCTTTGCATCCTGTCATTTCCTGAGAAGTAAACCACACACCCCTGTATACCAAAAGCACACCCCTTGCTTGGGTAGCCACACCCCTTTTAGGAATCTATACCCGGAAGCACCCACTTGTAAATAACATATACAGTGATGGCAGGGGTGGCCTTTGATGATATGGAGCCCTTTGCAAAGGATTCAGTGGCAAGTGCAGC
>NC_056738.1:112197098-112259598 GCF_019279795.1 Protopterus annectens | reverse complement strand
CTCTGCAAGAGCTCGACCCCAGGACCATGCACACCATACACAAAGGGATTTACCACTAAGCCATGCCAGATATACATAAATCTGATATTTTCAGAAACATAACATTCAGCCCAGTCATGCAACAGTGCAGAAAATGTATACCAACATCTAGATGTATGTGTGTGTGTAAATATATTAATATGTAAACAGATACAACATATCTATATATGTAGTAATATATATATATATATATATATATATATATATATATATATATATATATTCAGAAATATATACACATATATACATATATATGAACATATATACATGCAAATGCCGACATCTACACATATATACATGTCAACACCTATATGTCCACATATACACAGCAAGTTAAATATATGTATGCAAATATATATCTCTGTAGGTATATACGGACATAGTTATAAATATGTAAGCAAATATATATTCCCATAGAGGTATATGTGGCCAGACATCTGTAGATAGCAATGGTAGATTAACAGAAACATATATGTCCACATACACCCTTAATGGGGTTGAGAGGTCCCAAACAATATACGTGTCATACAACTTGGTATACCCCCCCACAGCCAAACACGTCTGCCCTGCAACACACTACCAAGTTTATTTCATGTTAAGTGTTTTATTTAAATAGGGATTTAAATTATTCCTTTGTTATGTTTCACATTTTTATATCTCATCCCCCCCCCCCCCACTCACTAGGCGGGTCGACCAGTACAGGCCCATCCAACCCAGCCTCTCCTCGACCCATATTTATTTAACCCACAGTTCTGCTTCCCCCCCTGCACACACGCAGCCACCATCCCTTCTCTGGTTACCGGCCTGTAGCAACCACACCACCGCACTTTGCCCACCCTCCACTCCTCCTCTCCTCGGGACACATCTTGTACGTTGTCCCGATCCAAGTATCTTCGGTCTTCCACACACTGTAGTCCATGCACATATGAACACAGCCATGCTTACCTTTGCAGACATGAGGTTACCGCAAAGGATAACACCTTAATTTTTGTGTCGTCCCACATGGGATGACTTTATTCTTGGTAATAACAATAGACTTCACAGGTGACTTTGTTCACAGCAATGGTTCTATTTTTAGGTAGTCAATCAGGTTCAGGAGACAAGGTCAGCCCTTCACAAGCCCAACCTGGGTGGGGTCCAGTGTTTGCTGGTTGCAAATGTCTTAGTTTATAAGTTCCATGATAATGCATTCCATGCCCTTGCAGATCAGGCTCATCAGACTGATGGGACGGTAGTTCCCGGGACCCAAGGTGAATCCCCCCTTGTGGAGTGTGATAACTGCAGCTGTGCACCACTGAGTGGGATTGAAGCCTGAGGTGGGGCTATGAGTAAACATGACACTTAGGTGAGGTGCAAGTATATTTTGTAGTTCATGTAGTACACAGCCCGGGATGTTATCTGGTCCCATGGATGCTGTATTCCTAGCTGTGGAGAGTGCGGTTTCCATCTGTGTGGCTGTGATTACTGGAATTGGCATTCTTTTGGCAGTGAAATGGGCCCCTTAGAGAGTGAGAGGAGGGTGAATGTGGCACTAAAGCGATCTGCCTGGATATTGGCAAACTCCTTGGAATCAGTCTATTTAATGCTATTCTGTAGTAGCTCAGAGCAGTTCTGGGCATTGCCATTTAGATTCTGGACATAACTATAGAATGCTTTGTGGTTGTCCTTGGAATCTTTAGCAATTATATGTACATAAGCTTTGGAGGATCCTGAGGGATCTCAGCTTCTTACTGAGGCTGGTAACGGAGCTGTTTGCATTTTGGGATTATCCTCTTTTCTTCAACAGTTTCTTCCTTCTGTTGTATAGTTTATTTATGGCCGTGGAGCACCAGATTGGCTTCCAGCATCTTGGTTCTATTTGGGATAGCACAATTCATGCACGAGTGGATGTGCTCATATTGTGCCTTAGTGTAGGATTCACTAGTTGCACTGCCAGCTCCCATCTCCATGGGTGTCATGAAGTTTGTCACATCTGACTCGAGTAGCATGACGTTGGCTTTGGAGAGGGTTCTTATGGAGGTTTCCTGTGTGGCGTGTGAGGGTGGGATGTGGATGTCAACGGCGATCATCTTATGGTCAGACCTGACCAATTAGTGGGTGACCACTGGTGTGGAGCATCTGTCTCCCATGTTGGTAATGACCAGATTTAGGATATTTGAGCCCCTGGTCAGACAATGGATTAGTTGATCCAGGGGATTGGAATGTATGAATTCCAGGAACCGTTGGTAAAAGGTGTCGATACCCAAGTAGTTTTCCCAGTTAATGGCAGGGTAGTTGAACTCACCCAGTAGTATGGTGTGTGGTTGTATCTTAATATTGTCCAGTATGTTTATAAAGGTTTAGTGAGAATCTCAGGGCATGGTGGGGGATCTGTAGCAAGCTACTATTTAGAGTGCAGTCTTACCTAGTGTTAGGTGGACCTGGAGATTCTCAGATGCATTGTGTTTGGAACTAGGCTGGAGGTGTGAATAACCATGGTGAATATGGACACTCCTCCACCTGTAGTGTTGTGGTCTTGGTTTGGTCCCTGAAATGTGTGATAAGAGTTGTAGCCTGGTATTACAGGTGTGCTCTCTGGAGCATTGAACCAGGTCCCATTGACTGCATTGATAGCGATGTTCCCCATTTGTAGGTGTGCCTCAAGAGAGTGCCTTTTTAGGTTTAGACGTCTAGCATGCTTGTACCTGTTACAGTGGTGTTTTTTTTCTTTGAACCTTGCCTAGATAAGGCACTATGGGGGCGCTAAGAGCTGTAGCTAGAAATCTGACTCCCAGGGGCAACAGATGCAGACCATCTTTGGCAAAGCATCTTGGTTTGTCAATCATGTCGTCCTAGGCAGACAGATACTGGATCCCCTTTGAATGACATCAGAAGCTTAGCCACTTGTTGAAGTCATTGCTGTGTACATGTATATGTGTGACTTTTTATATGTGTATGTATATATATATATATATATATATATATATATATATATATATATATGTACATATATATCTCCATATATGAATACGAATTTAAATTATGTTTCTCTTATGCTTTACTTGTTCTATATTTCATTCCCCTCTCCCCCACCCACTAGGCAGGCCGACCTGTACAGGACCATCCAACCCAGCCCATCCTCGACCCATACATTCATTACCCACAGTTCTGCCCCCCGCTGCACACACGTAGCCACCATCCCTTCCCTGGTTACCAGCCTGTAGCTACCACACAACCACACTTTGCCCACCCCAACACCTCCTCACCTCGAGACTCATTGTGTACGTTGTCCCGACCTAAGTATCCTAGGTCTGCCAGATGCTCTAGTCCATGCACATATAGGTTCATAGGTAGGTACTAGGCTATTGACCCTGGGGCCTATATAAGCCTAGAGAAAAAGGTACCCTGGCTTTCGCCATCCAAGAAAATTATTTTTCTGTGCCACTGTCCAGCAGAGCCACAGAAGTGATCCTCTGGGTGAACTTCCTATTTCCCATCCAATTATTATTTTTTTCTTAAAGAGTGATAATGAGGAGCTTTGTTTGATATAGATAGGTAGTTTGTTACAGAGTATGGGGAGTCTCTGGGACAGGAATCTATCCTTCCAGCATGTTCTGTTTACTGTGGTGATCAGGTTTAGGTCCCTAGAACATGTAGCTCGGAGGGATTGAGATTTCTTTAAGTGGAGCATGTCCAACAGCTCTGGGTTTGACATAGCTTTGTATGTTAGGCAGAGATCGTCTCTGAGTAGGCGATATGCAATGGAGTAAAGCTGGAGTTTTTTGAGAAGGTCTGCGTAGGGCATCTGTTTGAAGCCAGTAATCATCTTTGTGAGGTATTTCTGTGGCCTTTCCAGTTGATGTAGATGTCTTGTGAGGTACATACCAAAAGGGGCATTGTACTCTATAATGGGTCTAATGAGTGATGAGTAGAGGGGAACAATTACCTCTTTTTTTCCTGGATGAGAAACCTTTTATGATGAGGTGTGCCACATAGAAGAATTTCCTGACTACAGTGGCGATGTGATTATCAAAGGAGAGACTACTGTCCACCTGTGTCCCAAGGTCTCTTTTCACACTTTCAGTGTTAAGTAGACTACTGTCTATGTGGTAGTTCATGGGTACAGAGTTTTTACCAAAGGGGATGACAATGCACTTTTTGGCATTGAGCTTGACGCCATGGCTTTGACACCAGGCATCTGTCTCATTGAGACCCTTTTGTAGGATGTCCACATCGTTAGGAGTTTTGATTATGGCTCCTAGTTTGCAGTCATCTGTGAACTTTGTTAGCCAAAGACCTTCTGTGTTAGCCTGTACTTCAGAGAGAGGACCCAGGAATGAACCCTGTGGTACTCCACTTGTCTGAAGTTGGATTTGGATTCTGCTACTTTCACAGTGTGGGTTCTATCAGTGAGCCAGTTGGCAACCCATCTTTGGACATAGGGACTTAAACCTTGTTTAGTGAGTTTATCTATAATTCCAGAGTGGGGGAGGGTGTCGAAAGCTTTGGTGAGATCTAGATAGGCCGTGTGGACCACCTTACCCTCGTCTACAGCTTTGGTGACATGATCTGCCTTTTACAAACCCGAACTGGGTGGGGTTCAGAGTTTGGATATTACCAATGTCTTTGTTTACAAATTCCATGATGATATGTTCCATGGCCTTGCAGACCAGGCTTGTCAGGCTAATAGGGTGGTAGTTCCCAGGGTCTGTGGTGGCTCCCCCTTTGTGGAGTGGGATAACCATTGCTGTGCACCATTCAGTGGGTACAAAGCCTGAGGTGAGGCTATGATTGAACATGGTACTTAGGTGGGGTGCCAGTTCATTCTGTAGTTTGTGTAGAACATAGCCTAGGATGTTGTCAGGTCCCATGGATGCTGTGCTCTTGGCTTTAGAGAGTGTGTTTTTTACCTGTGCAGCCGTGATTACAGGAACTTTGCATTCTTCTGGTATAGAGATTGGTCCTTTAGGGGGTGGGGGGGGGGGGTAAAGTTAGCACTGAACCTATCTGCCAAGATGTTGGCAATATCAGTTGGTTCTGTATATTTAGTGCCATTGTGCTGTAACTCAGAGCAGATCTTAGTGTTGCCATTGAGATGCTTGACATAGCTATAGAATGCTTTGTGGTTGTCTTTAGAATCAGTGGTGATTTTGTTTTCGTAACAAGCTGTGGAGGATTTTATGAGGGATCCCAGCTTCTTATTGAGGCTGACCAGGGAGTTCTTCCAATCATGGGATTTTACTTTTTTTGCAACAGTTTATTTCTTCTGTTGTAGAGTTTGTTTATGGTAGGGGACCACCAAATTGGCTTCATGTTTTTGGAGAATAGCATCTTGGTTCTGTTAGGGATAGTACGATCCTTGCATTAATGTAAGTGCTTATGAAGTGCATTTTGTGTAGGATTTAGCCGTACCTCTATTGTCCATCTGCATGGGTGTCGCAAAGTTTCCCACTTCTGTTTTAAGAAGCGTGAAGTTGGCTTTGGAGAAATTTTTACCGTAGTTTCCCTTAGTAGGGGGTGGGGGCAGGATGTGGATGCCTAGGGTGATTAGCTTGTGGTCGGATCAGACCAACAAGGAATTGACCTTTGGTGAGGAACACCAGTCACCATTGTTGGTAATGACCAGGTCTAGGATATTGGTGCCCCTGGTGGGGGTGTGGATAAGTTGATCCAAGACCTTGGAATTTATGAATTCCAGAAAACGTTGAGCAAAAGGGTTGGAACATGAGTAGTTTTCACAGTTAATGGTGGGGTAGTTGAAATCACCCATTATTAGGGTGTTGGGTTGTACCCTAATGTTTTTCAGTGTATCAAGAAATAAGGAGTGGGAATCCTGGGGCATGGTGGGGGATCTGTAGCAAGCTACAATTTGGATTGTGGTCTTGCCCAGAGTTAGTTGCACTTGAATAATCTCGGATGCATTATGCTGGGCAACTATCCTGGAGGTGTGGATATCCTTAATGAATATGGACACACCTCCACCTTTAGTGTTTCTGTCCAGGTTAGGTGGCCGAAAGGTGTGGTATGAATTATAGCCTGGTAATACAGGAGTGCTCTCTGGAGCCTTAAACAAGGTCTCTTTGACACTGCACAAATGTCGATGTTCTCCATTTTAAGGAGTGCCTCGAGTGAGTGCATTTTGAGGTTTAGACTTGTAGCATTGAGTAGCAATACCCTCATATTTTGATTGCTTGTACCTGTTATGGTGGTGAATTTGTCATTTGAACCTTGCTTAAAAAAGCCACTATTGGGGTGGCAAGAGCCTTAGCCAGTATCTGGAATCCCAAGGGCGACAGGTGCAGGCCATCTCTGGCAAAGCATCATGGTCTGTCAATCATGTCATCCCAGGCAGACAGCTACCGGATCCCCTTAGAATGACACCAGAAGCTTTGCCAATTGTTGAAGTCAATCATTTTGTCCTTGTACTGTGGTATCATTCTGGGTGATGGCAGGATGCTACTCAGGGCTAGGGTCATACCTGCCTGGGCTACAAGATCAGAGACCTCCTCCATGTCTTTTTTCATGTAGTCCAGGGAGGTATGTCTCAGGTCCTTCACACCAACATGGACAATGACAGAGTCATATTTGTACTTATTGTGGAGTGACCTGAATGTGTGCGTTATGTGGTGTATCCTGGCACCTGACAGGCAGCTGACAGTAACTTTCTCCTTGTTTAGCCTGGTAAGCGGAACATCAGTGTGCCTGACTATGGAGTCACCTATGACTAGAGTATTGGGTACATTGCTATGCCTTATGGTCTGTGGTTGAGTGGCACACTGAGTTTGTGGGCTATGTGTCATTTGGGTTGTGTTGGGGGGTGGAGATTGTTTGCGTTTCTGCTTTGGAGGGCTTTGTTGCTTGGACAGGTTTTTATTGAGAGCCTCTGTGAATGTAGCTGTGTGTTTTGTATTTCTATGTGTGTATTTTGGTGGTGTAGGTTTTGGGGACTATGTGATGAGTGTGGTGTGGTGCAAGTGTTTACCTTCTCCTCTTGACTGTCAAGTCCAGTCTTGGGTGAAGAGAGCTTTGCTTCCAGTTTGGCTATGTAAGTGCATCTCTCACAGGTTGTAGTGTTGGGTGGTAGGAGGAGAGGGTTGTCTGTGTACATGAGGCAATTGCTGCATTGCCCCAAGATGCCCAGATTCATCAGGTAGACAGGAGAAAACACCAGGAGCTGACCCTTAAACATGCCTGGATAGGTGCTATTTATTAAGTACTAAAAACTGTTTTCCTCTAGATAAGTGAGGAATGTTGAATGCTGTAGTAATTAATAGCTTATTTAGTGCTTACAATGAGTTCTGAACAAGTGCTGAGCTCAAAGAAACAGGTTTGACTGCTAAAACTAAAAACTGACTAGTTCTAACGGAAAATACGAAGAGCAGACTTTATGGCGCCGGGAATAATTTAACCCTAACTAAGGGGTGATGCATAAAGTGTGTGTTTGTGTGTGTGTGTGTGTGTGTGTGTGTGTGTGTGTGTATATATATATATATATATATATATATATATATATATATATATATATATATAGATAGATATACATATAGATATATATTTTTTATATAACAGTAGCAAATGAGCAAACTGATTTAAACAAATTAACCAATTAACCAATAAAAGCTAAAAACTGAGCCCCGTTCCAGCAGTCTTCGATCAGACAAGTTGTAACTGCACACTACTGCCACTAGGGTGCAGGGGAACCTTCTCCAAAAAAATATGGCCTGGATTAGTGCTCAAGTTATACAAACAAAGCTAGATTCAGCAGGTCTGAATCTAGTCTATGCTACAGCAAACAAGGTGCACCAATTTCAGAAAGAAACACAGCCATGCATACTGTTGCAAATCTGGTTTTAGCGGAAAGTAGATCCCCCAATTTTTGGGTTGTCCCGCATGGGTCGAATGTTTCCCTGGTAATAACATTAGACTTCACGTGTGACTATGTTTACACTAATGGCTTTATTTGTAGGTATCACAAAGCATAAGTGGCACACAAGGTTGCCCGGTATGCACACTAAACCTAATAGGAACTTCTAATTCAGGTATACGAGAAACACACGACCCTGGTATACACACAACACTACAGGTTCCCCACCTGAAAACTAAATTATTGTCTAATGAAGATGCACTGCTTTAAAGTGTCTTAATCAGTCTGTATCCAATGGCCTGTGTTCTGCCCAGCAACAAAATAAACAGCCTCTGCAAAGCTCAAACAAAGACCATGCACACCATACACAAAGTGATTTCCTACTAAGCCATGCCAGACATACATAAATCTGATGTATTCAGTAAGATAACATCTAGCCCAGTCATGCAACAGTACAGAGAATGTATACCAACATCTAGATGTATGTGTGTGTGTAATTATATCAATATCTAAACAGATACTACATATCTATATATGTATATATATATATATATATATATATATATATATATATATATATATATATATATATATATATATATTCTGCAATATATACATAGATATAGATATATATGAACACATATACATGCAAATGCCGACATCTACACATATATATGACAACACCTATATGTCCATGTATACACAGCAGATTACATATAGGTACGCAGATATATATCTCCGTAGGTATATACGGACATAGTTAGAAATATGCAAGCAACTATATACCGATATAGGGATATATGGGTATACATCCGTAGATAGCAATGGTAGATTAACAGAAACACAAATGTCCACATGCACCGTTAACGGGGTTGTGAGGCCCCAAACAATATACGTCTTGTACAAATAGGCATACCCTGCCCCAGCCAAACACGTCCACCTTGCAATACACTACCAAGTGTTGCAGATCCCATAACCAGGACCTGGCATGACATGGGCATAGGATGTTAACAGTACTACATCCCACCTGTATGATGTCAGGCCGGTATTGGTAACATAAGATGCAGTACAGTCTGGCTCCCATGGGAAATGTAAAATGTGGAAGCTATCAACATCCCCAGGATACATGTACACAAACACATATATGCAGATACAGATATACATGTATGTACACAAACACATATATGCAGATACAGCTATACATGTATATATATATATATATATATATATATATATATATATATATATATATATATATATTTATATATATATAGATATACATGTGACTACACATTCACACGCACAGATATGTACAGTAAAATACATATGTAGGAGGTGCACAAATTATGGAACAGTCTCTATGCCTACAGTTCACACCTGAACAACTGGACACTGTATGGGCCACCCATACAAATGACAATCATTGCCTGCAGCATATACCCACAGAGAGGGCATAGGAAATAACACCACATACAGGTTTGCAGGAATGGAAAACCTTTATTTGTGTACTACTACAGTTCTATACACTATTGCTACTGTAATTGGGATTGTCTTCACAGACATGGTGTGTGTGGGGGTTCACATCTGTTTTCCACATGTGTGTCATTGGCTACAAACAAACATCCTAAGGGCATCATAGTAAAGTACCTCTGCTTGCACGTACAGCCCCTGTCGACTGCAGCAGAGATATTGGACAATATGTGTGGACATTCTGACACACTCTCTACAGTCCAGAGGTATAAACAGAACTCATAGTGCAAAACATGTGTACCATGCTTACAACATGGATGTTAACAGCCATGTAAATGGGTATAACACATAACAACTGGTATACATATGCCACCATAGGTTATGCATTCACACACACCTGTCTGGCCTGGCACGTAATACCCGCTGGTACAGGGGTGCCATGGCCACATACTACCCACTAGATATTGACATAATTCTGTACAGCATCCCACTGCTCTGTCTGACATACATGACTGTTAAGGGAGGCCCGGCAGCAGTACATCAGGCAAGTATCTGCACATAGCATCTCACTGGGTAAGTACACTAAGCTGCTAGGCATGTAACAATGCAGTGTGCAGGCTACAGGCAAACTGGCTCAACACTGGCCTACATCTCCTATGGGGGAATGCACATGTACCTGCATATATAACAGACTGTACAGGCATGTCACATCACAGGGTAAGATACACCTGTGTGAAAGTGCATAACCACAACCAATGAGAACAGGGCCACAGCCACATATGGCAAGCTAGTATACTATTACAGTATATGGGCTATCTGTTCATCACCATCCTCATATGTGCCACTCACACACTATCCCTACATATACTGGGCCACTACACAGTTTGGTCTGATGGCTGACTGTGGTATGGGACATGTGTGCGTATGGCCCTACAAACATGTAAGTCAATACAGTAACATACAGTGGAGCAGCATGTAACATCATACAGGACGGGACCTAGGACGATGACAACTACCGCAGTCTGTGCACAGGCCAAGGTACATATTAACAATACACACACTGTCGACATTCACCATAAGTACACAGCCCTCAGTACTGTACAAATAACCACAGTATGTCTACGTTATGTCATCAACTATAACCCCCACTGTACATATCATGTGTAGCAGTCTGATATCTCACTGGCTTGTTATCAGATATGGTGACACTAATTATGGTGTACAGCACATATGCACCTCTATATGCACTACATATGTGCAAAGGTTGACATAGTTTGGGCTGGAAGCACATACACAGGGTCAATATTGACATCTTGCTGTGATAAGCTCATACATTTACTGTTGTAACAGGGATTGTTGCAACATATGTCCTATGAGGGATATGAAGTCAGTAACTGTCACAGCTTTCACCATCTACAGACTGCAATCCTCACACTACTTTCTGCAATCCACAGATATATGCTCCGTGGGTAGCACATGACACCAAAGGCACATCACACTGCCCAGTCTGCAGATGACCCTGCAGATGGGGATTCCTCATAACCATAAAACTGTCATGGCAGGTATTGAGACATGCAGGACAGCGATATCCACACACACACACACACACACACACACACACACACACACACACACACTGTTAAACCACCATTACTCCAAATGCAGTATAGCAGCACTTACAGTCTGTAGTCATGTCAGGCACATCCCCTTCCTGTGTGTTGGCCTGTTTCCACAGTGTATGTTGTTAGAGGTAAATCCCCAATCCATCTTAGATTCTGTTTGCCAAACAACAGATCTAGATCCTGCTCACAGTGAATGAAAAGGGCCAATACCAACATGATGTTTATAGATACTGGAGTGTGTTTCCATGCAGTTGGCTATGGGAATGTTTCCACAGCTGTTCCACATGCAATCTGCTAGGAGAGGGCTGCAATTCATGCACAGGCCATCAGCTGATCATGAGCATCATTTAAAATACACATGCTGCTGCCAAAGCAAAGCAGGTGTAGGTCTCCACATCCACCAGATACAGAGTGGGAGAGGCAGACAGAGGTTAAAACAAGTCACAGAGGGGTGTAAAAGTAAAACCTAAGCATGTCTGTGTCACACACCTACCAGCACAGGGTATCAAACCCCTGACAGCTATGTAGTGCTACCATAGGTCTGTGCAGTTATTAGATGCCCCACATGGGTTACCTGCTGTGGAGCCCTCAGAACATATATGTGAGGGTGAGTGACATCTGCAACAGGGATATGGTAGCTTTATGGTAGGTGACATACACGTGCCTGTCTGCATGAACAGGTGCCACCATCAACACAGCCACACTCTCACAGGGACACACACACACACTGACACACTTGGTCATGCCAGGATTACAACCCATCAGTAGTGGGATTACCACAACATGTCACTGTGCAGGTATCACATGCACCACATGGGTCATATGGAGATTGTATGGGCAAAGGGTGTGGGGAGGTGTCTGACATCAGACAGCATGCGTCAGTATGCCACTGGGGGTTGTAATGAGTGTGGATGTGACCTTACACATAATACAACACACAGACAAACACACAGGGTGCCAGTACTTACATGCATGGGTGCATTTCTGCACGGGTATGTGGTGTTTGACTGTGGCAGACGGCTATACAAGGCTAGGTGATGAGTATACCTTGGCATCAGACCACATGACAATGGTCTGCATTGTGGCTCAGGCCTGTGCTTTCTGCATTTGCCCACACAGGTGGGTATTGTATCCATCATCCAGTCACCTGGGTGGCTATTTTGTGTGGCCAATGCTGTGCATCACCTTCCATGTATGTGCTGCTTAGTCCATGACATGGATGGTGCCTGGGATGTGCACACCTCCCACATGCATGTACAGTGACATGTGGAATTGTACCTGGGGTGTTGGGCCCATGTTGTGTACACAGATTATCTTCAGATGTGCCACTCATGGCCACCTGTGGCAGGAACTGGTAATAGACAGAAGGTTAACCCTGCATCTACATTGATAGCATTCTACCAGCATTCCCTGGTGTTGGTGGCATCTGTCCATACAGGGCATGGTGTCAGGCATAGTATGCCCTTTGTGGGTCACATGTGATGGCACCACAGGTGTTGCACGTGTCCAGTGGCAAACATGGGGAAGGTGCACTGTCTGCATGCATGTGCCTATTGGACAGATGGACAGGGTGGCATGCCCTCTGTAGGCCACTGCAATCACTGCATAGTTACTATCAGTAGCCAATATGTAGTGCACTGCACACATATTGGTTGTTGCCTCGGTATGTTTGTGTGTGTGTGTGTGTGTGTGTGTGTGTGTGTGTGTGTGTGTGTGTGTGTGTGTGTGTGTGTGTGTGTGTGACATGAGGTGAGAGTGAGGGTGCTTTGGGTAATACTGGGGTTGCTACCTGTGATTGCCTGGCTGTGATGTCATGTGTATGGGTATGGGATTGCACCCCAGCCTCTCGGCTATTTCACATCTGGCATCCCTGTACCGTAGGGATTGAGATATAGGGCCACCATAAAAGACATTTGCCACACGCAGACCATGTCTGGGAGTTGAACCCCTACCTACCTAGTTTAGTACACTACAGTACTACGCAGCTATAGTACACACCACAGAGAGTACTGGAGTACTCCTTCCCCGAAGGTGTATTCCACATTGGATGACATCAGCAGGACTGCCAACATAGGCCATTGGATATGTACTGAGTGTGACTAGCCTAAAATGCATTGCTCCCCACACAGACAGTGGAACACACACAAAACATACACAACTGACACGTGTGGGTATAGAGCCCTAACACAGATCTATATCACACTACAACAGTGTGCAGTTACAGGATGTGGTACAGCAATTACTGGGCTACAGCTTCCCAGAGGCGTATTTCTAGGTCGATGACATCAGCAGCCTTACCAAAGTAGAGCATTTTAATTGTAGTGAGTGTGACCACCCTAAAATGCATTGCACTCTACACAGACAGGGTTAGACAGACACATGCACAAACACTTGCCATGGCTGGGAGTAGAACAGCTACCTACCTAATTTAACACACTATAGTACTACACAGTTGTAGGACATGCTATGGAGATTACTGGTCTACATCCTTCCCAGAGGTGTATGTCTAGGTGGAGGACATCAGAAGCTTTGCCAAAGTAGAGCATTCAAACTTTATGGTGTGTAACTACCCTAAAAGCATTGCATTTTACACAGTCAAGGTCAGACAGACACACACTAGCCATGTCTGGGAGTAGAACAGCTAACTACCTAATTTATCACAATATAGCAATACACAGCTACAGGACGTGCTACAGAGATTAGTGGACTTCATCCTTCCCAGAGGTATATTTCTAGGTGGATGAAATCAGAAGCTTTGCCTAACTGGAGTATACACATTGTATGGAGTGTCATCATCATCATCATCATTCTCTTTCGGCTTTTCCCGTTAGGGGTCGCCACAGCGGATCATCTCTTTCCATTTCTTCCTATCCTCTGCATCTTGCTCTGTCACACCAACCGCCTGCATGTCCTCTCTCACCACGTCCATAAACCTTATCTTAGGCCTTCCTCTATTCCTCTTACCTGGCAGCTCCATCCTTAGCATCTTTTTCCCAATATACCCATCATCCCTCCTCAGCACATGTCCAAACCAACGCAACGTCTCTCTTGCTTTGTCTCCAAACTGTCCAACATGAGCTGACCCTCTAATATACCGATTCCTAATCCTATCCATCCTAGTCACACGATTGCAAATCTTAACATCTTTAACTCTGCCACATCCAGCTCTGACTCCTGCCTTTTGTCAATGCCACTGTCTCCAACCCATATAACATAGCTGGTCTCACTACACTCTTGTAGACCTTCCCTTTCACTCTTACGGATACCGTCTGTCACAAATCACTCCTGACACTCTTCTCCACCCATTCCACCCTGCCTGTACTCTCTTCTTCACCTCTCTTCCACATTCACCATTACTCTGAACTGTTGATCCCAAGTACTTAAACTCGTCCACCTTTACCAACTCTACTCCCTGCATCCTCACCATTCCTCTACCCTCCCTCTCATTTACACACATATATTCTGTCTTAGCCCTGCTGACCCTCATTCCTCTGCTCTCTAGAGCATATCTCCACCTCTTCAGAGTCTCCTCAACCTGATTCCTACTCTCACTACAGATCACAATGTCATCTGCAAACATCATAGTCCACGGGGCCTCCTGTCTGATCTCATCTGTCAACCTGTCCATCACCACTGCAAATAAGAAAGGACTCAGAGCTGATCCTTGATGTAATCCCACCTCCACCTTAAACGGATCTGTCACTCCCACTGCAGTCCTCACCACTGTCACACTACCCTCATACATATCCTGTACCACTCTTACGTACTTCTCTGCCACTCCCGACTTCCTCATACAATACCACAACTCTTCTCTAGGCACCCTGTCATATGCTTTCTCCAAGTCTACAAAGACACAATGCAACTCCTTCTGACCTTCTCTGTATTTCTCCATCAACAGTCTCAGAGCAAACATTGCACATTGTATGGAGTGTGACTACCCTAAAAGCATTGCTCTCTACACAGACATGCACACACACTTGCCATGTCTGGGGGTAGAACAGCGACCTACCTAATTTATCACACTACACAAGTACACGGTTACAGGATGTGCAACGGGATTACTAGGTTATGTCTTTTGCAGAGGTATATTTCTTGGTGGATGACATCAGCAACTTTGCCAAAGTAGTGCATTTAAATTGTAGGGGATGTGGCTACCCTAAAAAGCATTGCTCTCTATACAGACAGACAAACGCACACACACAAACACACTTGCCATGTCTGTAAATTGAACTCCTACCTCACTACTTTATCACACTACAGCAATACGCAGTTATGGGATGTGGCACAGGGATTACTGGGATGCATCCTTCCCAGAGATGTATTTCTTGGTGGATGACATCATCATCTTTGCCAAAGTAGTGCATTTAAATTGTAGGGGGTGTGAATACCCTCAAAAGCATTGCTCTCTATACAGACAAACAAACACACAAACACTCACACAGATGCTATGTCTGGAAATTGAACTCCTACCTAACTACTTTATCACACTATAGCAGTACGCAGTTATGGGACATGCCACAGAGATTACTGGAATACAGCCTTTCCAGGGATGTCTTTCTAGGTGGATGACATCAGCAGCCATACCAAAGTAGAGCATTGCAATTGTAGGGAGTGTGACCACCCTAAAAAGCATTGCTCTCTACTCAGACAGACTCAGACAGACACACGCATACACACGACACACACATACACACACACACACACACACACACACACACACACACACACACACACACACACACACACACACACACACACACACAGTTGCTAAGGCTGGTGTTAGAACTCCTACCTAACTAGTTTATCACACTATAGCAGTGCGCAGTTATGGGACATGCCACAGAGATTACTGGGATATGACTCATCTAAGGTCTATTTTACAGTAGATGACCTCAGCAGGCTTGTCATAGTGGGGCTATGGGGAGGGTAGTGTGTGTGCATGGGCCATAACCCATTCATCTCTGGGTTGACACTCCACATGCGGGCACAATCTGAGTCATATTACACAGGTCTGTGTATACAGCTGCTAGATGACTACTTCCTTGAAAAGTCATGTTGCACAGCTGGCACGTGCACCACATACTCTGTAATGCTGACAGATACCAGTGGCTAGTATCTGCAGTATGTGATATCACACCCTTGTGTGGTTGTGGGCCTTTGGCTGTGTGCTGGGTGGGAGAGCCCTGGATGGCTCCTTGTCATAGTCACCCTCTTCCACACATCTATGTATGTCTACCTTTGGCTTATTATAGTGTGTTGTCCTTACATATATGCCTGTGATCCTATCCACTGTGTGTGGAAAGCATGTGTGGTGCATACTGAGAGTGTCTGCACTAACATTTGCGGCTGCCAGATATGTCTGGTCCACTGGTGTTTGCAGACATGGCCTTCATATGTTTAGGTGTGTGAGCATGCCCAGTATGACCTTTCTGTACGTTGCTGACTGACATTGTCTTCATTACTCTGTTTGTGGGCATGCCCAGTATGGCTGTCTGTATTGCATGTGTGGATCGGGTCCAGGTAGTTTGTACTACATTGCTGACCTTTGTGTTGTACACCTACAGGTAGCATGCTGTCTCTGCAGGGTCTCCATCGATCATTTGACATGGACTGTTACTACATTTCTGCATAGGATGGGGGGGCATACCTGACTATTTCTACATTTCTACACAGGATTGGGGGGCACACCTGACTGTTACTATATTTCTACGTAGGATAGGGGGGCATACCTGACTATTTCTACATTTCTACATAGGACTGGGGGGCACATCTAACACTTGTACACATTTGTTAGGACTGTACTGGTATGTCGGGTACTCCATTTCAGTCTGTTGTCTTACCTATCATGCTGGCTAGAGTCATACCTGTGTACTGCAGATCTTAGCTTTTACTTACCTACATATTAGTTACTGAGTTCCTAGCCTTCAGAACTGACTTCCCACTGCTTGACCTGCTGTAGTCTGTCTGTGTAGGCTTGGGGGGAGGTTACCCATAGGCCTCATTCAGAGGCCATAGCACAGCCTTTGTTTGTGTTTGTCTACACCTGTCCTGCTTGCTGTGACTGGTGTTGGGTATGTGACCCCCCCCCCGACTGGCATGTGTGAGTCACTTACTTTGTGGGTGTCCCAGTATTGAGGGTGGTACTGCAGGGCTGCCTATGTCAGATGCACATAGTACACTCCCTACACATGATAAGGCACAGGTAGTACAATGTTTGACATCCTTTTTACTGTATGTGAAAGTCAGAGAGAGGTGTTATTCCCTGGGTCCCTCCCATGTCAGTGTATGTGCTATGCGTTGCCTCTTTGCCAAGGCCAGGGCATACTGGGCATGCCTCCTTCTGCCTATTGGGGCAGGCTCAGGTTGTTCCTCCTCCTTGTCACTCTGTGCCTGTGCAGGCTTTGGCATTGGTGGGGGGCTGTGTGTCCCTGCCCCGTGCTGTTCTTGCTGCAGCTGTTTCTGCATGATCATATTGTGTAGCAGAGCACGTACAAGGACAATTTGGGTACATGTAGCCGGTGAGTACTGCAAGGCTCCACCAGATGTGTCCAGGCACCGGAACCATGACTGGAGCATCCCAAATACATGCTCTATTATGATTCTTGTTTGTGCGAGTGCCTCATTATGGAGTTCTTGTTTGGGTGTGTGTGCATTTCTGATGGGTGTCATCAGCCACAGCTCCAGTGCATATCCAGCATCCCCCACTAGGTGACCGTGTGGGATGTCCCCATTGGCAAATCTATGGTACAGCTGCATAAGATGCGTGATAGCTTCCAAGGCAGCCAGCACACACACATTCATTATTATGCCCTGGGCATCACACATGACCTGGCAGTTGATGGAGGGAAAGCCCTTGCAGTTGATGTAGACCCTACCCTGCTCACTGGGTGGTGCTTTGATGTGCATGTGCGTGCAGTCTATTGCACTCACTACCTCAGGGTAATCTGCTATTTGGTAGAAGAGATGCATATTGCTGGCCAATGCCTCACGGGTGTTGGGGAAATATACGTGCTCACTGACATGTGCTGACATGGCATCCAGGAACTAGTGGAGTACCCTGGATACTGATGCCTGTGAAATCCCCATCATATCCACAGTTGGCCTTTGGAAGGTACCTGTAGCTAGTATTCTTAGGCCTACACATACCTTGGTATCCACTGGGATGGGTTCCCCTCTGTTAGTTCTGTGTGTCAGGCGTGGCCAGCACAGCTCAACAATTTGCTGTAGGAGGTCCCTGTCCACCCTATATCGCTCCACTATCTCCAGCTCATGTAGCCCCTGGTAGGTTATCCTGAGTCTGTACACTCTTCTCCATCTCCTCACTGTGGGTTGGTCAGCATCATTCACATCCTCACCACCCTCAGCCTCTTCCACAAGTTGTATGATAGCTATTGCAGCCCCTATCATTTTGCTGTTGTGAGTGTTAAAGGTTCCCCGCTTGTTTACACCGGTGGTGTAGAGTGTGGGAAAAACCAGAGAGGAAGGTGTTTGCTTAGTTTATAGTAGTGTTCTGGGCTGGGCTGGTCTGCTGCCTGTGTAATTGGCTGGTTCTGATACATTTCACCTGCCAGCTAAGCTAGTTCTCCTTGATTACCTTCCTACTGCTGTTTTCCCTTCCCATTGCCTTCCTGTTTAAGCCTGTGTGCGCGCCGTGCAAACAGAGTGCTCAAATGTGCACACTGCTGCTATTTCCAGGTTTCACCTCTTTTTTCTTCCTGTAAATCCCAGTGCACGGCACCCACACTCACTTAGGCTTTGTAAAGAGTGCTATGCAGATTTAGACACACCCCCTAGCTAAGATCTGCTAAGCTAGGAGCTGACCCAAGCCACAGGGCTCCAATCCGCTTAGAGTATGCCTGACACACACACCCCCATGATGTCACCTAACTCCTAGGCTTGCACTAGGCTATTCCTACTCTTACACTGTTGGGACCTGACTCACATGCTGGGGAAAACTGGGATTCATTATCTTTCCCCTCATTTGCATAGGATCGCCTGCTAATGCATAGTTACATGTCTCACACTGAGCCTTCCCCCTTAGCAACCACTGCTCACTAGCTGGATTGTCTTCTGCCCACCATTGACTTGCATGGTAGAATACTGATTATAGTCAGAATGCTTATTTTAGGTTTATTTTATTATTTTCCCCCCGATCCCATTTGCGTGCTGCTGCCCTACGCTTAAACAGCAGAGATCAGAGATGAAAACTATAAAAGTTGATTTTTTTTATTTTTTTGATTTGTTTGCAGTGCCAATGACCTTAAACTTGGCCATTGGCATGCTTCCTCAATGATTTGCAGCCTTTATTTGGAGCTGTCACAGTTCCACTTTGGATTTTGCAGACATGTACTTGGTTACTAACCAAGTACATTTCTGCTGATTGCACTAGTCCTGCACGGATGGCCGCAAGCTTCCTGGATCGCAAAATCACCTAATTTGCATGGATTTCTCCTGCAAATGAGGTGATTTGCATACAAAGGCTTTGTCCATGCAGGATTAGTGCAGGAGCTGTCGTGCATGCCCCTGCAGGCTGTTCCTGGATCGCACAGCAGACATATTGCCTGCTAGAGCTCCTGCACTGATCCTGCATGCCGTGCAGGGCATAGTGAATCCAGGGGTCAGTGACATTAGGCAAAATCAGAGAATAAAGGTTTATGGACTTTGTGCTACACAGGGATGTGACAGTGAAAAAGAAGCAGCCTTCATATTTCTTTCTACATAAAAGAAACACACAATGCATGGGGCTTTGAAAACTGGATTAACCAATGATGTGCAATTGACCTAGAAATTGAAAATTAGGCAAAAAAAATGCAAGTAAAACTGCCCCAATCTGAAAATCCCCTTTGTGAACACCTTTCTCCCTCTTGCTGACTAGGTAATGGACTCTTCTGACCCCAATGTGATGTCAGCATGTCAACAAAGAAGCAGAACGTCTTACAGAGTAATCAGTAAGGGCAAATCACGATATGGGCATTTTTTGAAAGAGATCTTCATTAAAAAGAAAAGTGAGGATGCAAATTTAAATGACAGAAAGACAGCCAAGGTAAGCAACTACTGTGGAAATGTATTTTGAGAACAGGTAAGATACTTTGATTTTCCCAATTTGCACACAGTCTTTAAGGTGCAATGAAAGAAACTCTGCAGCATTCACTGTTATCCATCCTATTAGATACAGGCTCACAGATAGCCTCTAGGTGAGATGTAGAGCATGTAAAATTTCTGTATTCTAAAACTATCAACATGTAACTTTATTTTTATGTCTGATTTACGTATAGATAATATATTGCAGAAAAAAGACCGAATAACTATGGGTGGCATTCTACAATATCGGTCTGTTTCGTTCTAATATAAAAGGGACATCCTCATCAGTTTCACAAGAGACATATATCATAATACAAATATTATATTCGATCAGATAACAGCATTCTGTTCAAAAAAACATGCATTATGTTTTCATAATTTCATCTCATACATTTTATTTCCTTTACTAGTGCAAAGTTCAAATTTACTTCATATATTTTTGAAACTGCAAACAGAAGAGAATATCACAGACATTAATCCTTGTTCCTTGTTAATTCATTTCACGTGACTCCTAATGAGTACTGATTTGTTTGCACTTTTGTGCTTCAAAACCATAAGACTTTTTAAAATCATGAAAGAGAATACCTCTGAAGAATCATGTTTCTTTGCTGTGTATCCTATGTAAATTCACGTAAACTGTGGTACTGGTTGTTATCTGGGAGGGGAAGATGGCAAGAGTCAAGTGGGATAAGCTTATTCTTCCAGTAGAAGAGGGTGGATTGGGATTACCCAGTTTAAAGGGATATTTTAGAACTACATAGTTGAATCCTATATATAGCACAAGCAGAAAACTATAGGAATGATGATGAAACATGGGGGAAGCTCAAGAAACAAGAAGAAACTGGGATTTTGGATGCAGGCCTTTAAGGAGAATAACAATAATCATGCAGAATATTATATCCATAAAGTAGCAGAAAGTATTCTAAGAACTAAACTAACACGTGAATGGAGAAAGGAAATTCTGCTGATAAGGATGACTGTAATTAGAGATACAGACAATAGGCAAGAGGGGGCCAGAATTTATTTGAGAAAACTGGCAAAGGAACCAAGGTTTTGGGAGCAAATAACTAGAGAAGGAAAGATGATAGAATGGGAAGATGCCAAGAATTTATTTGGACTGCAGGTTAGAGATTGTCTCCCCTATCAGGGATTGATATCAGACTATAGGCAAAGAGAAAGAAATAGGGGGTCCTAAATGAAAGACCAGCACTGGCAGAGTTTTTAATAGACTCTAGAACAGACTCTGCCATCAAAAAAAGGCATAATTAGTAGAACAAATAAAACATGTAGCCGCAGTGCTACAGCAGTTAGTGTTGCCACCTCACAGTAAGAGGTTCTCCAGTTCGATTCTCGGCTGGGGTGCCTTCTGTGCAGAGTCTGCATGTCCTCCCTGTGGTCCGGTTTTATCCCAAAAACATGATATGGGTGGATTGGACACTCTAAATTGGACCTAGATGTGAGTGTGTGCATGTATGTGCCTTCTGTGAAAGGTTGGGTGCTGGACTGGCAACTCAACACCGTAAAACTCCACTGACAATTGTTCTGCTGACCATTGTTCCACTGTGGTGACCCCTAAATGGGAAAAGCCAGAAGAAGTAGAGTAAATAAAATTTTGCATGATAACAATAAGAATCAATCATCGGAGGTTAGAAAGGATTGGGAAGAGAGATTGGATAAACAATTCACAGATAACAATGGGAGGATATATGTATGTCACCCAACTATGTAACAAAATCTAGAAGATTTACAATTTTTGCCTGGAAATATTTACATAGGTATTTTTATATCCCAAGTAGACTCCAGAGAATATTTCCTCCTGTAGGCAGTAAATGTTGGAGGTGTGAAAGGGAAGAAAGAGGTAATTGGGAACATATTTTCTGGAAGTGCAGTGGGAAAGTGGACTTTAAGGATTCTCTGCGGGATACACCATTGAAGATGCTGGGTGGACAGATTGCTCTGACAAGGGAGATGATTTTTCTGACCTATGATATAGAATCGGAATTGTGTAGACATGGTAAGGCATTCCCATGTCTAATAATGGTAGTTGCCAAAAAAGCAATTACTAGAAAATGGAAATCAAAATCTAAACCAACTATACTGGAAGTAGTGAATGTAGTAACAGAGATAAAACAACTGGAATTGAGATCTTTAGAAAGTGATTGGAGCAAACTACATAGGAATAATGGGAATTGTGGGAACAATTCATACAGGGAGGAATGAGGCCAAAAACGCAGCAGGACGTAAATGAACTATGTAATGTCTGAATGAGAAAGATTGGGTAGATTATACATTATGTACAATGCTTGCAAGTGGGAGTGAGTCAGTGTGGTTTGTGATGTAAAATGCTTATGACTAGGATTGTGTCTGTGTGGTTTATTTTCACTTATACAAATGTATGACTGCCTATGTAGTAAGTGATAGTTTAATGAAAATGTTTCTTATTTTTAAAAAAGCAGGAATTGAATAATTTATGTAATATTGCTTAGGTAATATAATGTATAGCAATATATGTGAAGTATAATGTTTGTTATGTTAATATAGTTTGATTACTTTTATATGAATGTAAAGTTGCCTGTGTCACAAGTGATAATTCAATAAAAGGGTTTGGAAAATACACTGTGAAACTAGTTATAATAGCCAAAGAATTGCATTTTACTTAGTCACAGTACCTAATATGTATTCTGTTTTATGTAGATCTGAGGCTAAATCTATAGCTATGAGAGATGGGTAAAATACTAGGTTTATAAAGTTAAATTCTAATTATTTGGTATAACCATGTTCAGTACTTCTATATTAATGCTTATTCAAAACTCACATGACTCAGTTTTTCAGGTGCCACATTCCTAAGGGCTGGCAGGCTGGACAAGTTTGTGTAGGTCTTTGGGTCACAATAAAATTTAAATGTAAAAAAAATAGTTTAAATTAAACAAATAAGCAGCTTTTTATCCTACTTGTTTAGTTAAAATCCTTTTCTCTCATTAAAATTGCTTAAACTCAACAATGAAAACTACAAATTCAACACTGCAATTAAGCTACATTGTAGAAGTAGTGTTGTGTATGATCTGCCTATCCCATACTGTAGACTTGAAAGCGACAAGACAGCCCAAGTAACTAGCACTGTAGGCATGAAACTGGACAAAGTAGAATCTGCAGAGCAGGTGTGAATGGGTTAAGAGATTTCACTAAAGAATTTATTACATCAGTTTTAGTGCCAATCTTCAAAAATGGTGATCCATCAAAAGTACAAAAGGTACATAATTATCAGCTAATTGCCTTGTTAACTCATCAAAGATTTTTTCTTTTCTTTTTCCTCTGCTGGACAAGAATGTTAATGTGTTTATCTGGTTTGCTTTATAAATATACACATGATGACAGTTCTTATCATGTAGAGAAATAAAGTAAAACGTATATGAACTGTTGGCGTCATTATATTCTAAAAATAGATATTTTGTTAACAATATTAAAACTAATTGTTACATAAGTTTTGCTAACAATATCAAAAAGCTGTTATATAAGTTTGTGTCACTATCTGCAGTTAACTGCTGCCTAGTAATAGAGTCAGGTCATTCTCAAACATTGCTGAATAAACTTTTTGTTATATATCATGCAATATTATGGATAATTAAAAGCTATAGTTATCATATACATCATTGTTTGTTGCATGAAAAGCATGAACATCTTCTAGGCCATCTCTAATGGACAGAAAGCCTACAGATGTAGACTTTCAGCCATATTCAGCAAACTCTGCACAGAATGCCTGAATAGTGCAAGAGCTGCTGCAAGCAATATGGCCATGGAGCCATCCAGGAACAAGCTCCCGAGACGTGCACGAGCATGCCTACACTATTCCTGCACGGACACCACTGCTATATGCTAATTACCTCATTTGCTGGTGAAAACCATGCAAATGAGGTGAATTAGTGATCCAGGAAGCAGGTAGGTGTCTGTGCAGGAATAGTGTAACCTGCAAAAATGTATTTGGTTACTAACTGAATACATTTCTGCAAATTACAAAACGGAGGCATGACAGCTCTAAAGAAAGCATGTATTCAATGTAGTAGGCATGCCAATGGCCAAATATATGGCCACTGGAATGAGAAATAGTTGCAAAATTATAAAAAAAACTTTATTTATTTTTTTTTTTTGGCTGATCTCGGACATTTAAGCCAAGACAAAAGTTGGAAATAAGCTTTTAAACCCAAATCAGCATTTTGCCATAATAGTAAATGGCATGCATAAGACAACAATACCAGGGAATAGTGGTTGCTAAGGGGGAAGGCTGAGTGTGAGTGTGGTAACTATGAATTAGCATTCTGTTTTTATGCAAATGAGGAGATTGATACTGAATCACAGATTTCCTCCCAGTGTTAGCTTGCACCCAACCATGTAGGTGCAGCAACACCATTGTATAAGTCTAAGAGGTGGATGACCTCATAAGGGGGAGTGTCATGCATGCTGTAAGCTTATAGGAGCTCTGTGGCACATGTTTCCCCTTAGAAAGCACAGCTAAGGAAGGGTGTGTGTCTGAGGCTGCCTAGCAGTGTTTACATTGCCTAAACGGGTGTGCTCACCGCGCACTGGGTTTTAAACAAAAAAAAAAAAAACAGGAAATACCAACTCTGTTCACATCTGAGCACTGGGTATGCATGCCGCTCCCCGTGGCTTAAATGGGAAGACAATGTGAGGGGAAAACAGCATTAGGAAGGCAATCAAGGAGAACTAGCATAGCTGGCAGATAAAATGTATTAGAATCAGCCAATTACAAATGTAATAGCCTATCACACTACTAAAAACTATGCAAACACCTTCCAGTCTGTTTTTTCCCACAAACTCGGTACCACCGGTGCACACAGATAGGGAAATTTTACCTGACAAAACTAACAAAATTTTAGGGGCTGCTGTCACTCTCATACATCAATATGTGCAAGAGGCTGAGGGTGGTGAGGATATGAATGCTGACGACCAACCCATAGTGAGGATGAGGAGAAGAGTGTACAGAGCCAGGGTAACCTACCAGGGGCTACATGAGCTGGAGATAGTGAAGCGCTATAGGGTATACAGGGGCATTCTACAGCAAATTGTTGAGCTGTGCCAGCCAGTCTTCACACACAGAACCAACAGTGCATACCAAGGTATGTGTAGGCTTAAGAATACTAGCCACAGGTACCTTCTAAAAGGCAACTGGGGATATCATGGGGATCTCACAGGCATCAGCATCCAGGGTATTACACCAATTCCTGGATGCCATGTCAGCACATGCTGGTGAGCACATATATTTCCTCAACACCCATGAGGCATTGACCAGCAATATGCGTCTCTTCCACCAAATAGCAGAATACCCTGAGGTAGTGGGTGCTATAGACTGCACGCACATACACATCAAAGCGAGGTAGGGTCTACATAAACCGCAAGGGCTTCCCCTCCATCAACTGTCAGGTCATGTATGATGCCCAGGGCATTATCTTGAATGTGTGTTCTGACAGCCCTGGAAGCTATCACGACTCCCTCATCTGGCATATGACACAGATGTACCAATCATTTGCCAGTGGGGACATCTCATATGGCCACCTAGTGGGGGATGCTGGCTACGCACTGGAACCGTGACTGATGACACCCCTCAGAAATGCAAACACACCTGAACAGGAACTCCATAATGAGGCACACGCACAAACCAGAATCATAATAGAGCATGTGTTTGGGATGCTCAAGTCACGGTTCTGCTGCCTGGACATATCCGGTGGAGCCTTGCAGTACTCTCCAGCTACATGTACACAAATGTTCATAGTATATGCCATGCTACACAATATGATCCTGTGGAAACAGCTGCCACAGGAACAGCACGGGGCAAGGCCACACAGCCCCCCATCATTGCCAAGGCCATCACAGGTACAGAGGGACTTGGAGGAGGAACTACCTGAACCTGCCCGTGTAGGCAGAAGGAGAAATGCCCAGTATGGCCAGGCCTTGGAAAACAGGCAACGCATAGCACATACACTGACACAGTATGGACCCAGGGAATGACACCTCTCTCTGACTCGCACATACAGTAAAAGGGATGCCAAACATGACACTACCTGTGCTTTACCATGTATAGGGAGTGTACTATGTGCATTCGACATAGCCCTCCAGCACCGTCCTGAATACTGGTACAGCCACAAGGTAAGTCACTCTTCCTATCAATTGCTGAATGGAGTAGTATGTTCTGATAGTTGTATCTATGGTATGAGATGTGAGCATGCAAGGGAATCGAGTGGCTGAAATGGATGGCAGCAGATAGTGAACAACTATATGGGCAGCATGAAATCCATAACAAATACTGGAGTCAACATACTAGGCAGTACCAGACAAGGTGACAAATTCCACTGCAGTACATTTGGTAGCCCAAATGTGTGTCCATAGGACACACACATGCATGTCAATGAGGCTCACATACCCACAACCAGACTCAGTCAGGAGGACAGGTATAGATGTCCATAAAGAAAGGCTGTGCTAAGGCCTCCAATTGATAGCAATGGTGAACAGCCCCCCTCCAGACCTACACATACAGACTACAACAGGTCTGGCAGTTGTATGTTAGTTCTGAAGGGTAAGAAGTCTGAAACTGAAATGTAGGTTAATAAAACCTAAGATCTGTACTCTCCTGATATGCCTCCAGAATGTAGGATAGGTCAGAATACAAAATGAAATGGAAGCCAACAGAGTACCTGAAATACCAGTACAGTCATAGCAAATGTTTAAAGTCATCAGGTGTGCCCCCCCCCCCCCACAATCTTATGTAGAAATGCAGTAACATGTAAGTATGAGGAGTAATAACAGCGAAGCATAGATTACCCGACCTGTTGCATGGGTACAATATGCAGGGGTCCGTGTGTTAGGTTGTTGTGTGTTCAATATTGACTGGAAGTGGTCAGCATGTAGGCACGGAGGGTTGTGTCTCAATGGCCTATGGGCAGTACTGTGTATGACAGGGCCATGTTCCGATAACTGCAGTGCCAACCACAATGCTTCTCAGCAATACCCATGCCAGTAGTCATCCATACTGACTGTCCATATGTCAATATCTGTCACCGTCTGAAAGATGGACTTGCCATGAATGTGGGCCCAGACATACACATAGTACACAGGTGGAAGTACCATAGACAGAGTACATAAAATGTAACTGTCAACTGCACACAACTTTGGAATTGTACATAAAGGTTAGCAGCACATTAGTTGTCTGTGTAGTATGGAATACTGATGCAATCTGGCCAATCACTGGCAGACCACAAAAGGCACAGTTATGAAGTAATGAGAGACTGCCTATGTCCCCGCACAAGGCAACATAAGGAGAATGTCCCTTGTACATCTGTGAGTCAGCTGCAAGTAGCTTTCATATTACACATAATGCACTCAGCTCACCCCACCATCAGCCACAGGATTATCACAGGTCATAACCTTACTGTTGGGCATGAGTACAGAATGACCCCACTTCTGCATGGGAATACCCACAGAATGCAGCATGCTGAAGAGGTGTCCCATGCAGGTATGTCCCTAAGCTGTAAGCAGCACCCTGCCTGCATCCTGATCAATGGATTAATATGGACAGGAACTATTGCCATTAACACCTTGCACACTTACCTGTCACCCCAGGAAAATCCACTGGCACTCTGCCTGGGAATGTAAGCATGTCAGAATGCACTAGCCTGCTACAGATGGCCTGCATCACTACCAGATGGCCTACAGTCCTCTGTCAAAGACCTGTGCCTCACCTGTAGTGCCAATGTATGGTATCTCATGGGGTCCCAACTAACAACCTAACACAGTCAAAAGAACACAAATGCAAGGTCATGCTAACAAATCCCAGTAGCATCTGTGAGTCAGCTGCAAGTAGCTTCCATATCACACATGCACTCAGCTCACCCCACATGAAAAGAGACATGGAGGAGCCCTCCGATCTTGTTGCCCAGGCAGGTATGACCCTAGCCCTGAGTAGCATCCTGCCATCACCCAGAATGATACCACAGTACAAGGACAAAATGATTGACTTCAACAATTGGCTAAGCTTCTGGTGTCACTCTAAGGGGATCCAGTATCTGTCAGCCTGGGATGACATGATCGACAAACCACGATGCTCTGCCAGAGATGGCCTGCACCTGTCGCCCTTGGGATTCCGGATACTGGCTAAGGCTCTTGCCACCCCTATAGTGCCTTTTTTTAGGCAAAGTTCAAATGACAAATTCACCACCGTAAAAGGTACGAGCAAGTAAAATCTGAGGGTAATTTATTTATTTTATTTTACATTTGTTAACCAAGAAAGACTGACGATACAGGACCATTTTAGGCGAAGGCCTGGGGAGAAAAGCTCCAAATGTACATTACTACATTATTAATTACTGGTGTAATTACAGTGAAAATTATTACAGTGAATTATTACAAAAATTGAAATTTTTAACAATATATATATATATATATATATATATATATATATATATATGTAGACAGGTACAATTTCAAGTCACATACACACAGGATAGGTTGCTAGTTAGTATCTAAGAAAGGAAATAGTGATTTTTTTTTTTAGGAAGGAAAGTGTAACAAAAGGTAATAACATACATGGTATCATCTTATTTTTAAATCTTTTCGTAGGAGAGAGATTTAGAAAATTGTAAGCAGCTAGTGGATTACAGATATAATCTTGCGATGAGGTTCACATTTACAACAATTGCTACTCAATGCTAGAAGTCTAAACCTCAAAATGCATTCACTTGAGGCACTCCTTAAAATGGAGAACATCAACATCTGTGCAGTGACAGAGACCTGGTTCAAGGCTTCAGAGAGCACCCTGGCATTACCAGGCTATAATTCATACCACACCTTTCAGCCACCTAACCTGGACCGAAGCACTAAAGGCAGAGGTGTGTCCATATTCATTAAGGATATCCACACCTCCAGGCTAGTTGCTCAACATAATGCATCTGAGATTATCCAAGTGCAACTAACACTGGGCAAGACCGCAATCCAAATTGTAATTTTCTACAGATCCCCAACCATGCCCCAGGATTCCCACTCCTCATTTCGTGATACACTGGACAATATTAGGGTACAACCCAACACCCTAATAATGGGTGATTTCAAATACCCCACCATTAACTGGGAAAACTACTCATGTACCAACTCTTTTGCTCAACGTTTTCTGGAATTCATAAATTCCAATGCCTTGGATCAACTTATCCACACCCCCACCAGGGGCAGCAATATCCTAGACCTGGTCATTACCAATATGGGCAACTGGTGTTCCACACCAGAGGTCAGTTCCTCGTTGGTCAGATCCGATCACAAGCTAATCACTCTAGACATCCACATCCCACCCCCACCCTCCCATTAGGGGAAACCACCATATACATTTTCTCCAAAGCCAAATTCACGCTTCTTAAGACAGAAGTGGCAAGCTTCACGACACCCATGCAGGCAGACGTTAGAGGTACAACTGCTGAATCCTACACAAATGCACTTTATAAGCACTTACATGAGTGCATGGATCGTGCTATCCCTAACAGAACTAAGATGCTATCCTCCAAAAAAAGGAAGCCAATTTGGTGGTCCCCTGCCATAAACAAACTCTACAACAGAAGAAATAAACTGTTGCAAAAAAGAGTAAAATCCAAAAATTGGAGGGATTCCCTGTTCAGCGTCAGTAAGAAGCTGAGAGCCCTCATAAAATCCTCCAAAGCTAGTTATGAAAACAAAAATCACCACTGATTCTAAAGACAACCACAAAGCATTCTATAGCTATGTCAAGAATCTCAGTGGCAACACTCAGATCTGCTCTGAGTTACAGCACCATGGCACTAAATATACAGAACCAACTAATATTGCCAACATCCTGGCAGATAGGTTCAGTGCTAACCTTACCCACCTCTCACCCCCTAAAGGGCCCATCTCTATACCAGAAGAATGCAAAGTTCCTGTAATCATGGCTGCACAGGTAAAAACCACACTCTCCAAAGCCAAGAACACAGAATCCATGGGACCTGACAACATCCCAGGCTGTGTTCTACATAAACTACAGAATTAACTGGCACCCCACCTAAGCACCATGTTGAATCATAGCCTCACCTCAGGCTTTCTGCACACTGAATGGTGCAATGTGATAGTTTTCCCACTCCACAAAGGGGGAGCCACCATGGACCCCAGGAACTACTGCCACATTAGCCTAATGAGCCTGGTCTGCAAGGCTATGGAACGTATCATAATGGAACTTATAAACAAAGATATTGGTAATCTCCAAACTCTGGACCCTACCCAGTTCGGGTTTGTAAAAGGCAGATCATGTCTCCTAAACCTGATAGACTTCTTTGAAGCAGTCACCAAAGCCGGAGATGAGGGTAATGTGGTTCACGCAGCCTATCTAGATCTTGCCAAGGCTTTTGACACTATTCCCCCACTCTGGAATTATAGATAAACTCATGAAACTAGGTATAAATCCCTATGTCACAAGATGGTTTTCCAAATGGCTCACTGACAGTACCCACATTGTGAAAGTAGCAGACTCCAAATCCGACATCAGACCAGTGACAAGTGGAGTACCACAGGGTTCAGTCCTGGGTCCTCTCCTGTTTGATATCTACTTTTCTGAAGTACAGGCTAACACAGAAGGTCTTTGGCTAATGAAGTTCGCAGATGACTGTAAACTAGGAGCCATAATCAAAACTCCTAACGATGTGGACATCCTACAAAAGGGCCTCACTGAGACAGATGCCTAGTGTCAAAGCAATGGCCTCAAGCTCAATGCCAAAAAGTGCATTGTCATCCCTTTTGGTTAAAAACTCTGTACCAATGAGCTACCACATAGGTGGTAGTCTACTTAACACAAAAAGTGTGATAAGAAACCTTGGGACACAGGTGGACAGTAGTCATAGTCTCTTATTTGATAATCACATTGCCACAGTGGTCAGGAAATCCTTCTATGTGGCACACCTCATCACAAAAGGTTTCTCATCCAGAAAAAAAAGAGGTAATTGTTCCCTTCTACTCATCACTCATTAGACCCATTATAGAGTGCAATGCCCCTTTTGGTATGTACCTCACAAGACATATACAACAACTGGAAAGGCCACAGAAATATCTCACAAAGAGGATTACTGACCTCAAACAGATGCCCTACGCAGACCGTCTCAAAAAACTCCAGCTTTACTCTGTCACATATCGCCTTATCAGAGGCAATCTCTGCCTAACATACAAAGCAATGTCAAACCCAGAGCTGCTGGACATGCTCCACTTAAAGAAATCCCAATCCGTCCATGCTACATGCTGTAGAGACCTAAACCTTGTCACAACAATAAACAAAACATGCTGGAGGGATAGATTCCTGTCCCAGAGACTTCCCATACTCTGGAACAGACTACCTATCTATGTCAAACAGAGCTCCTCATTAGCACTCTTCAAGAAAAATCTTGATGATTGGATGGGAAATAGGAAATTCACCCCGGTGATCACTTCTGTGGCTCTGCTCAACAGGGGCAAGGGAAAAAAATTTCTTGGGTGGTGAAAGCCGGGGTACCTTTTTGGCTAGGCTTATATAGACCCTAGGACCAATAGCCTAGTACCTACCTATGAACCTATGAACCTGTTAGCTGTAGGTGTAGAACACCATACCCTGGACTGGAGTACAACCCTACCTGGAATGGATTCACGCATTCAATACAGAAGGTCATACTGGGCATGCTCCTACACTTAGAGAAGTGAAGCCAATGTCTGACAACACAGTAGACTATACATATTTGTCATTTATAGATGTCTGTGCACACACACCAAATTGTACCCCATTCATGCTTTGCTCACACAATGAATAGGAATACTCACACATATCCAAGGCCAAAACACTATAATTTGTCAAACATACACACACAGAGATGTGGGGAAGAGAGAGACAGACAGTGTTAGAGAGAATTCCATTATGAGCCCTGTCCCACCCACCACACATCCAATTGGCTGATATCACATTATGTGCTGATGGCAATGACTGTAGACATTCCTTTTGCTAGCCCTCAGCCCTATAGTGTCTGTGGTACTTGTGATAACTCTGTAACACGATAGTACAAATCAGCATTCATCTAGCATTTGTATACCCAGTCCAGTCAAATGTAAAGTTGTGTGAGTTGTGTGTGACTGAGTGTGTGTGTGTGTGTGTGTGTGTGTGTGTGTGTGTGTGTGTGTGTGTGTGTGTGTGTGTGTGTGTGTGTGTGTGTGTGTGTGTATATGTGTGTGTGTGTGTGTGTTTCCAGAGGAATGATTTATGGCCCATTCACACACACTGCACTTCCCATTGCCCATGTTAGCACTCCTGCTGATGTAAGTCGCCTTGAAATAACCCTCTGGCCAAGTCTTAGCCCTATAAGTTACAGGGTGCTTGTGATGCGTGTATAATACTGTAGTGTAGAAAACTAGCTAGGTAGAAGTTCTAATCCTAGACATGGCAACTGTGAAAATTCTGCGCGTGTGTGTGCATGTGTGTGTGTGTGTGTGTGTGTGTGTGTGTGTGTGTGTGTGTGTGTGTGTGTGTGTGTGTGTGTGTGTAGAGATGAATGATTTTGAAGTCATTCACACTCACTACACCTCCCATTGACATACTTTAGCATGCCTGCTGATGTCAGTCACCTTGAAATAACCCTTTGGCCAAATCCTGACTCTGTAAGCTTTGTGACACTTGCAATAACTGTGTAACACTGTAATGTAGCATACTAGTTAAGTAGGAGTTCTATTCCTAGACATGCCAGCTATGAAACTGTGTGTGTTTTTGTGAGACAGTGTGTGTGTCTTTGATAATGCCTGATTTTATGGACAGTCACACTTACTACTCTCCCCTTATCCCTCCTTTAGCACTGCTGCTGATGTTAATCACCTTCAAAGATACCTATGGACAACTTTTCAACGTATAAGCTCCATGGTGCTTGTGATAATTGCGAAATACTATAGTGTAGCAGACTAGTTAGTTAAGAGTTCTAATCATGACCTTGGCAACTGTATAACTGTATGTGAGTGTTTGTGTGAGAGACTGTGTGTATCCTTGTAAAGACCTGATCTTGTGGTCATTCTCACTTACAACACTTCCCCTACTCCTCCTTTACCACTGCTGCTGATGTCACTCAGCTTCAAAGATACCTCGGCACAGTTTTATAACATGTAGGCTCCATTGTGTGTGCCATAAATGTGGATCAATATAGTAGCAATAATTACATAGGTATGGGTTTGAATCTCATCCATGGCACGTGTTTGTCTATATATGTATGCCTGTGCATCAAAGATTTTGGTCCCATTTACACCCAGTACACATCTCAGTGCCTGACCTTAGCAGTCCTGCAGATATCATTCACCTTTGAAGTACCTGTTTGCAGACATAAACCATGTAAGGTCAGTGGTGCATGTGGTGAATGTGTAACCATAATGGTCTGAAAAGATTTTTAGATAGAGGTTTGAACCTCACCCCTAGCAAATGTGTGTGTAGGGTAACATCATTTTTGGGATCTCTCACACACTAAATCACCCAATGCCAGTATTTACAAGGGCTGGTGATGTTCCTCACCTTAGAAGTACTTGGGACAGCATCCATCCTATAAGCACTATGGCATGTGCAATAAATGCAGAACACTGTAGTAGCACTGCATCGCTAGGTGGGGGTTTGAATCTCAGTACTGGCAAGTGTGTGTGTGTGTGTTAACATCAGTATCTTGTGTGGGGGTTACTGTGATTGTGTAACAACAGGATCCATGGTGGGGTGGATTTTGCTAAATTATTATGTTGAGGACTTAGTATATGTCACAATGTGCACATTACAAGGTCAGCAGATGTCAAACACCAGAGAGGTTGGTGTAGACGATCCACAGCACTAAATGTGACAGTATGGATCAGTGAACAATATAGGCAACCGTTCTATTACTCAGAGAGCACTCTCCAACCATGTATCATACAGAAACACACTTGGGTAGGCAACAACCATTATATTGGTAGTTCCCCTACATATTGCCTCCCAGATAGTAATGATGGTGTGATAGCAGTGGACTACATGCCTGTTGACCACAACAGTGCCACTGACATCAGAAAGTACTTTGATGTGTTACATTTCCTGACTGAGTGTGTGTTATCCAGCATGTAATAGGACATGGCACCCTGTTTCATCCCCTCAGTAGCCAAATAAATGTGCACAGTGGCCCTTTTGCCATGTTCCCCACTGAACGCTTGCAACAGCTATAGAGTCTGCAAATGTGCCCCACAAAGGGAATACCATACCTTATACACAGACAGCACTAACTCCACTGAATACCCATATCATACAGTCAATGTAGGTGCAATCACGACCTCAGTTACATAGCCAGGTCTCACAAAATGAGGTCAGGAATGCTACATCAGAAGATATCAGTCTGTCTACACATCATGCCCCAGAGACCTCAAGTACATGTCCACACTTCAAAGAACATGCATGTGTACATCCCAGGCACTGTCCATGTTATGGAATATAGATCACATACATGGGAAGCAGTGCACATCACTGGACACCCACAATAGAAACCCAGATGAGTGGATACAATAACCACCCCTGAACCACACTAGGGACTATTATCACGTGGCCTGATGCCAAGGTATTCCCTTGGCCTAGCCTTGAGGCCCATTCACCTGTGAAGCAATGGATCTCAGTACTGGTGTGTGTGTGTGTGTGTGTGTGTGTGTGTGTGTGTGTGTGTGTGTGTGTGTGTGTGTGTGTGTGTGTGTATATGTGTGTGTGTGTGAGTGACATGCCCCAGTTGCTATACACTGGTGGCATACCTCAGGCTTGAATCGTGTACCTTATATGCAGGTGGTAAGGGCCTGAATTCCCTACCCACCACCATTTGTAAAAAAATTGCATATTTTTGCCTCATATTTGATCTGGTCTGTTCCTCATAATATCTATGGTTTCTAAAGAGTTAACTAGTTAGATATTTGATGGTGCAGTGGTAGCATTGCTGCCTTACAACTGCAGGCTCTTAGGTTTGATTCTTGGCTGGGATACCTTCTGTGCGGGGTCTGCATCTTCTCCCTGTGTTTGTGTGGGTTTGCTTTTGTGTCCTCCCATGTTACAAAGACATGTGTCTGCATTATTTCTTCCTGGGCCTCTGCTGAAAATTGTTTTTTTGTTCCAAGTCAGACTGACCTAGTTAACAAATCTTAAATAAAATTGACAGGCATTTGAATTTCAGACTTCAGGTTTCTGAATGCACAATTACTTACATATTTGATGGTGCAGTGGTAGCATTATTGTCTTACAGGTTCTCTGGTTTGATTCTTGCTGGGGTGCCTTCTGTGTGGAGTTTGCATCTCCTCCGTGGGTTTGCTCTGGTGTCCTTCCATTTTACAAAGACATGTGTCTGCAGTATTTCTCCCTGGGCCTCTGCTGAAAATTGTTTTTGTTCCGTCAGATTTTCCTGGTTAACAAATGTTAAATAAGCAAAACTGACAGGCATTTGAATTTCTGACTTCATATTCTTTAGAAAATACATAGTAACACAAAACCATTTATTCTAGCAATTTTCTAAGTTTATAAGATGAATATTTTAAATTTTTGGGACTGTATTCCCCCATAATTGGCTTCGTCCAGGTTTTTTGTGCGAAGCTTGACAGCTATGGCAAGAACTGAATTCACTGAATATGTATGAGGGCTGTATTCCCTCATTACTAGGTTTATCCAGGTGTTTTGTGCTAAGAGGTTGACAGCTATGATGAGAACTGAATTTACTAAATGATAGCCATTTAAGTTTCAGTCTTCCTCTCTTTCACAAAGCAGCTGATCTGGTGTATTGGTATGTTGCTTTGACTGTTTTGCACAGGGACCTTGGCAGTAAAATGTATGGTGGTAACACAGCATTTTATTCTAGCAACTTTCTAAGATTATACAAGCAATGTTTAATGTGTCCCTGGTTTTTGGGCTTTTGACCCCCCCCCCAAATAAATTTTGGCTTTTTCCATATTTCTTGTGCTGCGAAGTTGAGATGCAGTTGAGTATTGAGTAGATTTTACAAGGAGCTGAGAGCTGCAGGGGAAGAGAAGTTTAGTGCTGCTTATGCAGTATATACTTGCATTGTTAATAGCACAACAGGTTGTGTACTTGCTTTTGATGCAAAAGGCTGTGGGTTCTACTCCCACAAAGGGTGGATGCTGTCGTAATGAGAATGCCCTTTTTGGCGAAGATACTAACTATGAACCTGTTATCAGTTTGCCATCCATTTCCTATTGCAATATTACTAGCTTATCATTTTTTAATGTAATATAGGCAATTTATTCATCAGGGGCAGCAGACGCTTTATTTTTCGATGAAACCATGAAATATAAAGGTGTTTGCTAGCAACAACCTCTTTATTAGTTACAGATTTCTTTAATGTGGAATTATTTAGATGACTTTTACTTCTTCAGAGCTTGTGCATATTTACTGATAACGGTGGAGTGTAGAAGTTTGAGTAGACTTTTATGATGGAAATGTTCTGAACTGGGCAGTTTTGTCATTGTTGGTGCATGCATTTTGTTTCATTGCTTACTGGAAAAATGCTCTGAATTGGGCAGATTTGTCATTATTGGTGCATGCATTTTGTTTCATTGTTTACTGGAAAAATGTTCAAAACAAAAAAATTAAAATGCCGTCTAACTGTACTGTATTGTACAATGAATATAATTTAGTACAATCAGAAAGGTGTATCAAAGAGCACGTGTATGTTTCATGTGCAAGGGGGCCTATGATTTGAAAACTGCCCAAAGTTAATATTTATCTGCCACTAGCAAAATGTATTTTCTTTGAATGTGGGTTTCAATGCTGTTTCAATGAATATGAATTTCAAGGGCAGAGAAGTTTTAATGCTAAGTCTGTTTTCATTGTGAGATTGCATTGCTTTGTTTAGCAGATGCCTTAATGTTTGTGCTGTAAAATCCAAAATAAAACTTTCAAATGAAGTCCAAATCATCATAGAAGTAAAGCAGTATGCACATTAGTGTTTATGGTAAATGGGGTGAAATAGCCAAGTAATGGTTCATTGGAATGGCTGCAGGGGGGAGGCTCCATTTGACCATAATTTTGTGAGGGGGGAAAAGCGGCAAACTCAAAGACAGCCCTCGCTAAACTATACCTCCCAACTGTCCAGATTTTCACAGAATGAATAGATTTTTGCTTCTTATTTTTGGTTTGTTCCTCATAAAATTTGTGGTTTTCTGACAAATCATTTAGGAATTAAGTCACTAAATAATGACAGACACTGAGTTTCAGACTTCATAACCTTCAGAAAAATGCATGCTAAAGTAAGACCTGTTATTCTATCAACTGTCTCAGTTTATACAAGAGCAATTTTTAGTACTGTTTATATGTTCCCCCAATATATTTGGCCTTGTCCAGATTTATTGCATTAACAGGTTGAGAGGTACATGCAAATAAATTGCTTTACAGAATTAGGCATAGCCAAACCTCTCAACTGTCCCCGATTTTGGCTCAAAATGTTGCTCTTCCCCTAATGATCCCTCCACAAAATAGCAATTTTGGAAGAAAACATGGAGGGTTTACAGTTAAGAAATAACTGCAATAATCAGAGTTATAGATTATTTTTATTTTAGAAATGCATGTAGATTCTTTTATTTTGACATCTACTCAACTTAGCAGTACTAATATTAAAAATGTGTCCCTTCTTTGACAGGTTCCCAGCTGTATTGTGTGGCTATTTTATATTTTTGCATCATATTTTTGGTCCATTTTTCATAAAATTGCATTTTTTTTGCAAATTAGTGGCAAATCATTAAAGACTGAAGTTAGAAAATAATGACAGACATTTGAATTTCAGATTTCATACCCTCAGAAAATTCATACTAATGCAAGACCTACTATTCTATTATCTTTCTTAAGTTTATAAGAGCAATATTTAAAAAATGTCCTCATTTTGGGGCCTTTATCCTACTTCTATGTATGGCTTTGTCCAGATTTCTTGCTCTGAGGTTGAGAGGTATGACAAATGTGTCAGGGCCATCACAGTCAGCCAGAGACATTTCAAATTGTGACATACTTGTTGCACCCCCCACTCCCCCATGTAGTCACTCTGGATGTGTCCAAGCAAGGCAAGGAGCAGTTATGCAGTGTAAATGTGCAGAGTATCCCCCCATCCAAGGTAGACACAAGTACTACAGTGGCTTTTCATCTGTCCTTGATTTTGTAGAGTGGTCTGGTTTCTGTCATATTTTTGTACTGTTGATATATGCTTATTACTCAGAAAGTGCCTGTTGCTCTGTGTTTAAGTAGCAATGCTTTAATGACCATCAGGTAAGCTTGTCTGAGATCATAAGATGCAATTAAGCTTTAATAAGCATACTGTTAAAGAATTGTCAACATTGAAAGCCTTTCTGTTGTTGCCATTCAGAGAATACTTACATAACTAGATAATGTATAAGCCTTGAGTATTGAAATGCATATGACAGTATTTGTAATAAAGGACAGGATTACATTATTTTAAGAAGCTCATTACACTTGTTGGAGACTTCCAGTCATCTCTGCAGGCTTTACCCGTAAACTAAACAGAATGCCAATCTATCATGTGTGGTCCATAACCTGTGCGGTAATCCTTTAAGCAATGTATCTTGAGCTTGTTTCTTACTAGCTTTTCATTTTTTACTTTGGTCATGTTTTCCCCATGAAACAAGTGGATAGTTGTCAAGCAGCAGGTCTTTTTTGGATAAGAAACATTTTTACAAGTGGGGGCATCACAGAGATTGCTACTTTTAGCATGTTACTTGGTACTTTAATAAAGCTGAATATAAATTATAATTAGAACTGCAGTGCAAGGAGAAGTGGTTTGAGATGAGTGCTGCTTGTTTTTCTTATACTTGATTTTGACTGGCATTCCAGTAATGTATTTAAAAAGTAATTTATTTTTTCATGCCTCATAACCTTTTTGTTTCCATCTAGGTATTAAGTAAGTTGTCATGCAGCCAATGCATTGAAATATTTTTTTTCTTCTACACTTCATTTTGTCTTGATTGGACTCTCATAATGATGGTTTGGCACCCAGAGCAGCGTATTTAATTAAAGTTAGTTTTTGTGGTTTTGACCATAGCCCCTCCCCTTTCTGGTTGGCCACACCCCCTTCCCATTGACCCCACCCATTCAGCTGTCTCCTGCAGCACCCCTTTGATTTGAAGTCACCAGCCGCCACTGCCTTTAGCCAAATTTCAGTCCTATAAGCTCTGTGGCGCTTACGATAATTGCATAACACTGTAGTATAGCAAACTAGTTAGAAAGAATTTCTAATCCTAATCCTGGCAACTGTGATAATGTGTGTGTTTGTGTAAGAGAGTGTGTATGTGGCTTTGTTGACACCTGATTTTGTGGACATTTACACTTCCCTTACCCCTCTTTTAGCACTGCTGCTGCTGACACTCACCTTCAAAGATACCTTTGGACAGCTGTCCAACACGTAAGCTCCACGGTGCTCGTGGTAATTGTGTAATACTGTAGTGTAGCAAACTAGTTAGGTAGGAATTCTAATCCTGGTCCAGGCAACTGTGATAATGTGTGTGTTTGTGTGAGAGAGAGTCTGTGTGTGTGTCTTTGTTGACACCTGATTTTGTGGACATTCACACTTACTACACTTCCCTTACCCTCCTTTAGCACTGCTGCTGATGTCACTCATCTTCAAGGATACCTTTGGACAACTCTCCCACATGTAAGGTCTCAGGCACATGTGATAACTGCGTAACAGTGTAATAGCAATACATAGCTAGATAGGGGTTTGAAACTCAGTACTTGTAAGTTTGTGTGTTTGTGTGTGTGTCATCAGTATCCTGTTGGGTGTTGGGGTGTTGGGGTGATTGTGTAATGACAGGATCCATTGTAGTGCGGGTTTTGCTACATTATTATATTGATGATCTATATGTCCCAATGTCCACATTACAAGGCCAACAGTTGTCAAAACGTGTAGTTTGTTGTAGACAATCCACAGCCATAAATGTCTACTGCCATGTGCAATCACTATATGACAGTATGGATTAGTAAACAATATAGGCAACCGTTATAATACCCAGAGACCACTCTTCACCCATGGATCATACACAACCATGCTTGGCTATTTTTCTCTTCCTTTCTTCCTTTCTTACTTTCTCTCTGTCTCTCTCTCTCCCTCTCTGGTAGATGTGGAAAAATACATCTGTTTTGCATAGGCAGTAGCTTCACTTTTGTAGGTAATGCTCATGATCAGCTGATGGCCTGTGCATGAATTGGAGTCCCCCACTTGCTAATTGCATGTGGAACAGCTGTGGTATCAATCCTATAGCTAATTGCATGGAAACACACTCCTATAACTAAGCACTTCATGTGGGTGTTGGGCCTTTTCCTTTACTGTGAGCAGGACTTTGTGTGTGTCTGACAAACAGCATCACAGAGGGTAGTTGGAAATTCCTCTTGCAACAAACACTGTTGAGAAAGGCCAACAAACTGTAGGAGGATGTTCCAGACATGGGGACAGAATGTAAGTATTGCTGTTCTACATTTGAAGTAATATTGGTTTAACAGGGTTTGTGTGGATATGGCTGTTCTGCATGATTTAAAGTCTGGCATGACAGTGTTATGTGGTTGAGGAAACTCTCACCTGTAGGGCTATCTGCAGACTGGCCAGAGACTGGAGTCTTAGATGTGGTATGTAACTCGCACATTTTCTGTCTTTATAAATGCAGTAGCATGCACTGATGATTGTAGTCAGTAAATGGTGACATCAATGTATGTTACTGACTTCATATCCCTCAGAAGATATATGTCACAACGAACCCTGTTACACCAGCAATTTTCTCAGCTTATCACAGCAATATGTCAATATTGGCCCTGTGTTTGTGCCTCTGTCCCCCAAGTCTGTCACCCTTTGTCCATATGTCATGCAGTATGAGGTACATATGTACAGTATATCATTATTTACTAACACGCCAGTGATATATATCAGACTGCCAGATATGTTATGTATAGGAGGCCGTATATTTGAGGGCAAAACCTGTACATTCTCTTATAGTCTGTACAGTAGTGAGGTCTGTGTACTTATGGTGATTGTTCACAGAGTGTCAGTATTATGTAACAGTGTATTGTGAATATGTTATTTGCCCTGTGTATAGACTGGGATAGATGTCATTGTTCTTGGTCCTGTTCTATCTGACATTGCATGCTGCTCCAGTTTCTGGTACCCTATCAGCGTATATGTTTGTAGGGTCAGACTGAGACATATCCCATACCACAGTCAGGCATCAGACTACACTGTGAACTGGGCCAGTATATGTAGGGTTAGTGTGTGAGTGGAAACACGAGGATGGTTTTGTTTACACAGTCCATACACTGTATTATTAATTAGGCTTACCATAATGTGACTGTGACTTTGTTGAGATTGGTTGTGGGTATGCACTTTCACACTGGTATCTGTTACTCTGTGCTTTTACATGCCTGTAGTGCCTGCTGTATTTGCAATTATATGTGTATTCATCCATAGTAAAATTGAGTTAGTGTTGTGGCAGTCTGCCTTGATGTTTAGACAGTGCTTGGTGACATGCCTAGCAGCTCAGTGTATTTACCTAGTGTGATGTTATGTCTAGATATTTGTCAGATGTACTATTGTCTGGCCACCATATGTATTGTATATTTCTGACAAAGCAGTGGGATGCTGTGAAGATGTATGTGACTAACTAGTGGGAAGTATGTGGGCTTGGGACCTCTGCTCCTCCAATTAATATGTGTTAGGACAGACAGGAGGGTGTTAATGCATCAAATGTGTCAGCTTATCTACTTCATTATTTGTGATATATCCCCATTTTCATGGCTGTAAACATCCCCTTTGTCAGGCTTGGTCCACACATCTTGCACTAAAGAGTTTTGTGTATACCTCTGGACTGACCAGATTGTTTCAGACTGTCCACGTTTATTTGTCATATTTCTGCTGTATTCCACAGGATCATTACTGTGATTTGTGTTGTACTTCACTATGATGATTTTATGATGTCCGTCAGTAACTGGTGGCATGCATGTCAGTTTCAAGTTTCAGAAGAGCCTTCCTACACAATATGTCTGTTGACACAACCCCTGTTACTGTAGGAACATTCTGCATTTATAACTGCAATACTTACATTACGTTCTCTTTCACTAAGAAGTTGAAGGCTATGGTGCTGAGGTATGGCTCCACTACATGTTATGGGCATATGTTTTATTGACTCCATTGACTCATTTAGTGACTGATTCAACACTATTTTCACTAACAAGTAGTAAACAATTGTAGTCGTGAAAGCAGTTGTTCACTACTATTCAGTACATGTACTGACTGATATATTTGAAAAAGCAACAGATATAATTGCAGCTCAGATGGTGTAGTGGTTAGATGCAGTGCCTATAGTCTAGAGAATGCTGGGTTCAAGACCTGTAAGGGCAGTTTATTCTGTTACTAGGCAGAACAAGGACTGTTGGATACAGAATAGTTAAAGCAGCTTTAAGTGGGCTGAAATGGTAAGGGGTGCTAACATACGATTAAACGAAAAGGTGCTTACACCATGTAGGCTTCGCTTACCAGTGTGCAAATCTACTTGGCATTTACATTTAAGCAATGCTTACAACTGTTAACCAGTGATCACATTCCAGTCTAATAAAATAGGGTAATGACATCTTTAATAAGTGTATTTAATTCCATGTACATAACATGCTTCTGTGTGCTATCATTACAGTACCAAGGGATGTGAGTATAGTGTATGGGACACCTGAGTATACATGGGCAGTACCACAATCTTTTCTCTTTGTATGTGTTTCATACATGGGTAGTATCCCAGGTTATATGCAGTCACACTTGCATGTACTGTATCATTATGTTACTACTTTTAACAGTGCTTTTCCAAGTAAGAGTAGATTGCAGATTGTAGTACTGGAACCATACACCCCTGCATGCAAAGCTGGACTCTTGAGTACTGAATATTGTGTTTTGGTGTTTGAGCTGTATGTTTTTAAGTATCTCCTATTGGATATTGATCTGATATGTTGATATTAACTCTAGACTACTATGTGTTTAGGACATGTCATTGAGGACTGCTGTCATGTAGTAATGGCATACCTATCAGTGACAGACGTCTATCTGTCAAAACAGTTATCCTAATGCATAACTTGTTGGCTAGCTAATTTCTGTCTGTCCTCTGTATAGATGTGTAGATGTCAGGTATCCATCTTGGCTGCTTACAGGCAATCTCTGATTGACTGACACTGACATGTCTGCCCAGCTGTGTTATGAATGCCAGAGCTAGGAAACCACACTTTGTATGCACCACATGCCATGGATACCTCAACCAGACTACCACAGTCAACAGAACATGCTTGGGTACAGGTCCCTAACCTAGACACTGGACATGTTATGCAATATATGTTGCATACATGTCAATTGGAGCACTTTTCTTGCCCTCTACAAGAGAAAACCAGATGACTGGATGTTGAATTTAACTGTTACTGTGGGGATCACTCAAGTGGCATCGGTTGATAGATGGCCTGCTGACAAATGTCAGGTGGCATGATACCAGTGTACCCACATGCCCTACTCTTCTCATCTCTCCATGGATAGTAGCCTGGTATACACCTAGGAACACCTGCACCTATGGACCTCAGTACTGACAAATATGTCAGTGTGCATTGCTGAGAATAACAGTGTCTGTGTGTTTGTAAACTTGTAGTTGAAAATACTTTTAGGGACTTCTCACCCACTACACCCCCCATTATTGCTATACTAGGAAACAGCTGCAGCTGTAATTCATGTTAAATGTACTTTGTTACACTCTTCACCCTATGGGCTACCTGGAGCTTGCAGTACCAGCATAACACTTCTACAAATGAGTAGATAGGTGTGGGTTACCCTCTGAGTCCTGGCAAATGTGAGTGTGTGTGTGTGTGTGTGTGTGTGTGTGTGTGTGTGTGTGTGTGTGTGTGTGTGTGTGTGTGTGTGTGTGTGTGTGTGTGTGTGTGTGTGTGTGTGTGTGTGTGTGTGTGCATGCACAATTGTGTATGAGTGAGCATATTTGTAGGAGACAGCATTCTGAGGCCACATTCCCCAAATACACTAAACCTTGCCATACATTATAAGGGATGGTGATGTTACTGACATTAGGAGAGCCATGACAAACCTTCACCCTACTATCCCTGTGGCATGTGCAATAAATGCATATCCCTGTAGTAGCACTGATTAGATAGACAAGGGTTTGCATTGCAGTCCTGGTCAATGTGTGATTGTGGACATGTCAGAGCAGTGTCATGGGTTTCAGTCAGTCCCATATCCAATGTGGGGTGTGGGTGCTGGGTAGACTGGTAACCCCAGTACATGTCTCAAGGTCCACTGTATGAGGACCACTGTCACCATCAACCATACAGGTAGCTGATTACACTATCCATCCCAATGATGCACGTGCTGTGTCAAGAACTCTGTAACAGTATGGACTCACTGACAAGGCAATTAGCACTGCTATACCTAGGTCTGTCAAATGTGTCTATGACTGTATGCTTTTGTCAATGTGTATATGACAGTATGTCAACTATGTATTGTTCATTAACACCCAGGCCATCCCCCATTACCATACTGTACAAGGTCTGGTGATGTTCTTCACTTAACAGGAAGCTCGGGACACACCTCATTCTAAAAGCTCTGTGATGTGTGCAATTAAGGCCAAACACATTAGTAGCAATAAGTACCTAGGTAGGGGTTCTACTCTCAGTGTTTCCAAGTAAGTGTGTGTGTATGTGACGGGATTTAATTCTGTTTGCAGAAAATATATGTCCCAAGAAATCATTTGTCTGAGAACTAACTGGCAAAAGGTAACATTTCAAAGGAATAATCTTGTGGAAATTCATTCCATCAAAATTAGTAGTGGATGTGTCAATGGCCTCTTCCCCACTGTACAGCTGTACAGCAATACTGGAGTTGGTATATATAGTTGCATGTGGTTGTTGTGGGCACAGCCACCCACATTGGGGTTATTGTTGTGTGTATCCCCCGCTTAATGTGCTGTTATACTGTACAGTTTATGTTAACAAGTTAAGTAGTTGTTAATCACACTATGTCTGGTTCTACGCCACCCCACACCCTCCAAAGTGGGGGGCTGTGCCACCCACACCAGCACACCTATGTTTACCAACTTCATAATTGCACTACATTGAGGAAGAGGACATATACCCTGCCAGTACCACTGTCAATGACATTAAACTGGCGGACTGATTATTTACTGATGTGATGTTTTGGCAATTTGGTCTTGGTGAAATTACATAAGCCAAAATGAGTTCACTGCAAAATGCAGTACATCCATGTGAACAGTATTCTCTGTGTACTGCACCAACACCAAAGCCTGTGTGTGTGTGTAATTCACAAACAGTTGGTGTGTGCCATCCAGTACACTTACCATTGTCCACTGTAGAAGTGCTACTTACATCAGACACCATGCACTTACCTGTATATAACCCTCAGACCTATTAGCCATGTGGCACATGCAGTAACTGTTATACAGACCTGTTAATTGTGTTCAGCTCTACCTGGGATATGACACAGTCAATGTGTCACCACAGTGCCACACCCCTTGTAGGAAAGGAAAGCAGACCAACATCCTGTTGACATAAACACCTAGAACACAAACAGAATACATTATGGAGACTACAGTCAGTCAGTGTTAATAACAGCTATAATGCATCATGGCTGGACAGCTACACACCCTGACATGTAGACATTAATCATTCCAGCTGAATACATGTTAAACAGCATTACATTGCTAAACCTTAGTACATTCACCCTGTGCATCAGAACCATATTAGCATGTCCCTGCACTGATGGTAAGAATGACAGGGATGTGGCACAGGCATCATCATATGGACAGGGTGTGTTGTGGATTTGACAGAAGCCTAAGCTGAGCCATTTGGTTGACATCATGTGTGTGGGTTAGGGGATTCATTATTAAATGGCCTGTGCAGACGTGGTGTGTGTAGGTATGGAGGTGCCCTAGCTGTGTTGGTGATGTGTGTGTGTATGTATGTACATATTTCTGCCATGTGGCTGCCATATACAGGAGGTTGTTGGACAGCTGCAGACCGTACATGGCAGGATGTACAGTTCACCATGTCTGGCCATGGACATGGGAACTGTGCCTGCCACAAGGGCACTACCAGGCAGAAGCCCAGATATAGTACTCTCCCCTGATGATAACAATTGTCCTCTGGATCTGTGTCCCTGTTGGGACCAGGCTGGACCATGTGCACGTGGCCTGCTGCTTTGTGGTGTGGACAGCACCCCCCTGCAGTGCTGGTGCAGGTACTGCCACTACGGGAGCTGACGGGAGTTGTTGCACATCCATGTAGACCTCCACCTGTTGGTGTTGCTGATCTATGTCCACATGGCCGACATCCTACTCATACCACATGCTCTACCACAGACACTACACAGTCAAGGATTCCCACCATCTCACCCAACCGTCTATCCATGACCTCTGCAAAATAATGGTGGGCACCTGCAAGATCATGGATGTAGTCACATGCAGCAGGAAGAGTATCTCTCCAGAGCCTCAGACTATCTCTGGTGTAACATTCCATATGTGCCTGTGCCTCCATGATGGCCTAAAACATGTGTCTGGTGACACCTGCCGTGGCACTTCTGCCAGAGGCATGATGGCCAGCAGCCCTACTATGAGCACCCCTCTAAATCTGCCTGTGTGGTACCTCACCTGTCATTCGGCTATGGCTGCTGTGTGCAGACACACTTGCCATAGTCACCACACTTTCCTTTCCCATGCCACCACCCACCAACTGTCCCTCATCTATGGCCACTGGTGATGAGGTATGTATGGGCATTGTGACTGTGTGTGGAGATGGGGTGGATAAAAGTGGGATGTCAACCAATGGCACAGATTCAGGCCCTGACAACCCTGCCTGTGCCTCACTATGGGCTGTGGTGTAGTTCCTGTGTTGTCCATTACCCTACTTGGATAGAAGGACGTTTCTTTGCTCACCAGTGGGAGTGGGGAGCCTTGAGCAGCCTATCTGTCCCTGTAGGAAGTGACCTCAGCACAAGAAGCTGTAGTAATTGGTTGATGTTAAGTTGTCCATCTCTTGCTGGATGGGTTCGGAGCCGATCCTCGGCTCCGACTCGGCCAATACTAAAGCTCGAGAGCTAATTCCACTGGCTCAAGGCTCCCCTATATCCCACAATGGTAGGCGGTAACTACTCAGATCTCGTTTGCTGCTTAGCTGAAGAGGTGCTTTTCTACCGGCTCTGGCAGGTTAGTCAAAGATTTAATTCTAAAATTTTCAATCTTATACCCCTTTCCCTGGTTCGACAACTTTGTTGCCCTTAATTCCTTCTTTTAATTCCCTTTAGTTTTAGGCCTTAGGCCCCTTCTAGTCCCCTTGTGTGACTGGTATTTTATTTTTAATTAAGGCCTGTGTGTGTGTGTGTGTGTGTGTGTGTGTGTGTGTGTGTGTGTGTGTGTGTGTGTGTGTGTGTGTGTGTGTGTGTGTGTGTGTGTGTGTGTGTGTGTGTGTGTGTGTGTGTGTGTGTCTGTGTTTTTCTTGGACCTTTTATTATGTCTAAGGAATCAAAGGTCTCAGGCTTCAAGAAGTGTGACTCGTGCTGTCAGAAAATGTCTCTGACAGACAGTCACACTTCTTGTGCATATTGCCTGGGACCTTTGCACCTGCAGGACTCTTGTGCTGTTTGCCATGGTTTTAGCCCTAGAGTCCTGCAGGAACGCAAGAATAAATTAATCTTGCATGGCTTATTAAAGCCTGAAGGCCCCCCGACTCAGTCTGTGTCGGGGAAGCCTTCTAAAACTTCCAAACAGTCGGCTCCAGTTTCTGAGTCGACTTCTGGAAACGTAAAGTCTGCTTCGACATCGGCTCCGGCCGGAGCCGATGTTTCCAAGCCTCATACTGTTACCTCGGCTCCGGCTGGAGCCGAGGTTGATAAAACTCCGTTGGCTCTGATACTCTTATCAGAGCAACATTCTAGGAAGAGATCTAGATCCCCCTCTATCGGCTCCGTGCACTCGGCACCAGGATCCCCTCTTCTTTCTGAACGGAGCCATAAAACACATTCCTCATGGTCTTCCAGGCTATCTGACCACGATTTGCAAAGGGTAGTGAGTAGACTTCTCAAGTCCGAGGCACTGGCCCAAATGCTGCATAGCCCAACTCAGCAGTCAGTGGCTATTTCTGTTCCCCAATATATTCCTCCTCTGACCCCTTTGAGTTCGGAGACAGGGCTTGTCGGAGCCATGACTGTCGGTGCGTCAGATCCAATACCTTCCCTTTCGGCTCCGTTGTCTGCTCCGATCTCCTCCTTGGAGGGATCTCGGTGCCGAGCTTCCCTCGTCGGCTCCGAGGGGGCGAGTGGCATCGGACCCTTGTCCGACCCCGCTCTCCTTCTCGGGGCTTCGGCGCTAGTGAGTTCGGCTCTGACATCGGCTTCGGAGCCATCCCTGTCGGTGCTGGGGGGGTCCTTGTCTCTTCGGAGTGGGGACCTCTGGCCTTGCCTGATAGGGGTGCCTTCGAGGTCATGCGGAGCATGCTAGAACCAGGGTCTGCCCCACAGTCAGCTCCATCAGCCCCTCCATCTACAGTGCCTGTGGTGATTTCTACCCACCCCCTTGCATTAGACCACAGAGAGCCAACTCCTCAAGTTTCCCCATTGGGAATTTCCTCCTCTTCCGAGGCCTCTCCTGACCCGGTAGGAGATCCCCCTAGGAAGAGGCAGTGCAAGAGGAAGCACATTGACTCCCCTGAGTCTATCACCTCTGACACTGACTTAGAGAAATCTGAAGGTTCCCTCGATCCCCTCTGAGGATGTCTCCTTTGCTGACATCCTTGAGATCCTGAAACAGAGGGGGAACTTGCCAGCCATTAACCCTTCGGAGGATGAGTCAGTGTATCTTGAGGCATTTGGCTCTCGCCCTTCTACCTCCTGGGTGTCCCCTCCCTTTGACCCCCTTATGGAAGTGGTGGCAAGGAAGGCCTGGACGGCTCCTGATTCAGTGGAACCCACCCCGAGGAGGCCATCTAAATTTATTACTGCCCCTAGAGATAAAGATTTGTTATCCAAAGGTGTCCCCGTTGATGCCATGGTGGTGGCTGCGGCCACTAAGGAATCTAGGACCATGGACAGGTACGGCAAGCGGATGTTCTCATCAGCGACCTTTTCAATGCGGTCGCTGAACTACTTATGCCACTTCACTCGTCTCCAGAGAGATTTACTCAAGGATATGGGTGAAGTGATAAAGGATCCTACAGCTGAGGGGTTCCAAGACAGAATGAACTCCCAGTTGGCAACCCTGAATTCCATCGTTAACTCCTCCATGCGGCTTGTCTCATATGCTGCGGATGGGGCGAGTAGAGCTGCAGGCACAGGTGTTGCCTTACGACGTCACGTCTGGATGTGGCTGTGCAACTTTGCGGACCCTTTCAAGGCGTCCTTCACCAATTCTCCCTTTGATGGATCATCCTTGTTTGGTCCACAGGTGAAGGATACATTGACCAGGTGTGAGGTAGAAGGTAAGACTCTCTGTGCCGTAGGAGTCTGTTTTTCTACCCCTTCTAGACCCTATCCCAAAGGTCAGAGGGGAGGAAAGATGTGGTTCTGTAAACAATCCCAGGGAGTCTCATCTGACGCACAAGGTCGAGTCCCCTCTAGAGGAAGAGGGGTGAATAATAATAGACGCCGCCCTAGAGGCAGAGGAGGTCTGCAAAACCAGGGTAGCAGAGAAATGTTCTCTGATAAACCCTTTCAGCATCCCTGAGGGGCTGCCCGGCTGTCCACCTTCGGAGGCAGTCGGGGGAAGTTTATCCCTGTACCCAAAAGCCTGGCTTTCCCTTACTCAAGACAAATGGATACAGTCAATCATATCCGAGGGTTACAAAATTCCCTTTATTCACATCCCATCCCAACCCAAATGATCCCTTCCAGACGTTCCACCCAGTCTAAGGGAACAAGCAGCATTAGAAATTTCAAAGTTGCTATCAAAAAGAGGTATCCAATCAGTCCCAGCAGACCAGCAAGGATCCGGAATCTACTCCAAATTCTTTTTGGTACCAAAGAAAACAGGGGACTGGAGACCCATACTGGATCTCAGCTACTTAAACAAGTATGTCAGGAAAACAAAATTCCAGATGGTCACGCTACAGTCCATTCTACCCTTCTTGGGTCAGGACAATTGGATGTGCTCGATAGATCTTCAGGACGCGTACTACCACATCAAGAAGAACAGACGCTACAGAAGATATCTCTGCTTCAGGCTGGGAGCCAGTCACTACCAGTTCAGAGCCCTGCCCTTTGGTCTCACTACAGCCCCCCGTGTGTTTACCAAATGCATGGCAGTGGTCGCGGCTCACTTGAGACGTCAAGGATTCCAGGTGTTTCCATATTTAGACGACTGGCTCCTTACCGCCACCACCAGACATCAGCTTCTTCTATCCAGGGACTTCACCATCCAATCTTGCCAAGCTCTAGGCATTTCAATAAATTTCAAAAAATCTGCCTTGTCACCTTGTCAATCTATTACCTTTATAGGCGCCACCTTAGACACACTCAGTCTTTCAGCCAGACTCACAGAGCAGAGAGTCAGACATTCGAAAACAAGTTTCCCTTCTCTTACAATGCAACAAAGTCAAAGCCAGACTAGTTTTGAAGGTGTTAGGACTCATGGCAGCAGCTATTCCCCTTCTCCCCTTAGCTCGCTTCCACATGAGGATCCTCCAATGGATGCTGTTTACTCAATGGTCCTTTCAACAGCTCCCGATGTCCCATACCATATTGATAACTCAATCATGCAAGAATCAACTGTCTTGGTTTATCACATCACCTCAAGTTCTCCGAGGAAGACCCTTCACTCTCCCCCCCCAGTTGCCACATTGACAACAGATGCCTCCCTGATCGGGTGGGGGGGCATTATCAGGGCAGGACAGTCCAAGGCACGTGGCAACCTTTCGAGTGCCACTTGCACATAAACGTCTTAGAGATGAGAGCAGTGCTTTTAGCATTGCAAGCCCTTCACGACTCTCTTCCCACTGGGACTATTGCAATTCAGACGGACAACATGTCCATAGTGTGGTACATCAACAAACAAGGCGGAACCAGATCATACCCTTTATGTCGAGAGGCACTCAGACTTTGGCAATGGGCGATCTCTTCTCAGCATTTTCTGATAGCAATGCACATTCCTGGGAAATCCAACGTTATTGTAGACAAGTTGAGCAGGGCAATTCTCATGCCCCATGAGTGGTCTCTAAAGAAATCAGTTCTAGAAGAAGTATTCCTAAGATGGGGCCAGCCTTGCTGCGATCTTTTTGCTACTCCCCAAAACAGCAAGTGTCACGACTTCTTCACTCTCTTCCTGTTACCAGGCCAACCCACTAGAGACGCTCTAGTCCACGATTGGCCCCGGGGACTTCTATATGCCTTTCCCCCCTTTCCACTGATATCTCAACTAATTGAGAAAGCCATCACTTTGAGAGTGACAATGATCCTCATTGCCCCTTACTGGCCACGACAGATATGGTTTCCGTTTCTTCATCGTTACCTTTTGGTGCAGCCTTGGCATCTGACCCAGTACCAGATCTGTTAACCCACCAATCGGGTCAGCTGCACCAATCTCTGCTTTCTCTAAACCTCACAGCGTGGTTTCTCCGATTCCAACCTTAGCCAGGCTTCCCTCAATATCTCATTCGGTCTGAGATATCTTGATAGCCTCTCATAAATCTTCTACCCGGAAGATTTATAGTAGCAAATGGAAACGCTTCTCTTTTTGGGCAACATCAAAAAACATAGATCCCTTTACTGCACCTATCCAGTCTATTCTAGACTTTCTAGCAGAACTCTTTCATTTAGGATCATCTGCATCTACCATTAGAGTTCAATTGGCTGCCATATCTAATTTTCATGTTGGTGTCTCGGAGTCTAGCATCATGGCTCACAAACTCTGTAAAGCCTTTTAAGGCGTATTTCTTCTCAAACCACCAATCAAAGATCCCCGCCTCAATGGGATTTGAACTTGGTTCTGGCATCCTTAATCCTTCCCCTTGAACCGGCTTCATGTTCTCTGAAGTTGCTTTCTTGGAAGACACTTTTTCTGGTAGCTATAACTTCAGCGAGAAGGGTATCTGAACTCCATGCTCTGTGCAGTCGTCCTCCTTACTTAGTGTTTCACAAAGATAGGGTATCCCTCCGTACTAATCCATCCTTTTTACCTAAAGTTTCCTCTCAAGTAAACCTAAACCAAATTATTGATCTCCCCATCTTTTTCCCTAACTATTCAAACAGGTCAGAACAAAAGCTACATTTTTTGGATGTTCATCGCCAACTTAGATATTACTTAGACAGGACTAAACAATTCAGGAAATCTGATCAATTGTTTCTGTCGTATGCAGAAGGGAAATTGGGCCTTCCTGTTACTAAAGTATCCCTCTCTAGATGGCTCACCTCTACAATTACCTTCATCTATGAGATCAGACATCAAAAACTACCCTCAAGACCTAGAGCTCATTCAACTAGGGCATTAGCTACATCCGTAGCTTTTCAGGATAGGCTGCCAATAGATTCCATTTGTGCAGCAGCCACCTGGGCTTCTCCTCATACCTTCATTTCACATTACAAATTGGACATGGTTTCCAGAAGCCGTGCCAACTTTGGTTCCACTGTTCTCAAGAGTCTGTTCCGATAGGCCACCTGGGATAAGGTGCTAGGGACGTGGTCCCATCCAGCAAGAATGAAGGCGAGATGGACAACTTAACATTAAGAAGTTATGTACCTACCATAACGTTCCATGTTAGTTGTCTTCTTCTTCTTTCTTAAGGCCCACCCTCCTTCCCCCAAGCCTGGACAGACCGACAGGAATTCAGTTTGTGTTCTTCCTCTGGAAGTTGTCATTCCCACACGTTCTTCCACCCCCTTTTCTCCTTTCTTAGGTCTGTGATACCTTTCACGCAGGTTGTTTTGAGGTGGGTTTCCCTTCTCCATTCTATGGAGACTAGGGTTGCTTGGTATAGCTATCAAATGAGATCTGAGTAGTTACCGCCTAGCATTGTGGGATATAGGGGAGCCTCGAGCCGGTGGAATTAGCTCTCGAGCTTTAGTATTGGCCGAGGAACCCATCCAGCAAGAAAGAAGGCGAGAAGAAGACAACTAACATGGAACATTATGGTAGGTACATAACTTCTTATTTTGGACCATTTCTAGCTCTTTTGTAGTTCACTGTTTAAAATCCGCGTTTGCACGGCTTTGTGTGGTTGTGCACATAGCGCAGCGAAGGTTAAACTTTTTCTGGCTCCGACAAGTCTGCTCTTCAAATTTTCCCTTAAGGAAGCTCTACTCTTGGTATAACCAGGCTACTCACTATATTATAAGCCTAGCACTTGTTCTCAATACTTCTCTACTAAGTAAGCACTCTTGTACTAAGTAAAGCACTACATCTACTTACCACCCCTGTGAATATCCACTTCCCTTAAAGGTACAGCACTCCCTTATACTGTTCTAGCATGTCGAGTGGTATATTACTGGCGTCGTCTCCAATTCAGCTGGTCAATCTGGGTATCTTGAGACAATGCTACAATTGTCTCATGTACACAGACAACCCTCTCCTCCTCCCAACAAACACAAATACATGTGAGAGATGCAACTATATAGCCAAACTGGAGGCTGAACTCTCTCAACTCAGGGCTGGCATGACCAGACAGGAGGAGATGGCAACCACACACACAACAATCCCAGTCCCACATAGACCTACCACAACTGCAAACCAAACACATAAAAACACAAAGACATACTCGGAGGTTCTAATAAAAAACTTAACAAAACAACAGAGGCTCCCAAAGCAGACATCCAAAAATCCACCACCTCAAAACAAAACACATGCAACACATACTTCAATAAATCAGTGTGTCAACCAATCACAGCCCTTAAGGCCAAACACCTTGCCTGATACACTAGCAATAGGTGACTCTATAGTCAGTCACACTGATGTCCCGCTGACCAGGCTGAACAAGGAGAAGGTGACTGTAAGCTGTCTATCGGGAGCTAGGATCCGCCACATAACACACGCACTCAGGTCACTCCAAAGCAAGTATAAATATGACTCCATCATTGTCCATGCTGGTGTGAATGACCTGAGACGTACCTCCCTGGACTACATGAAAAGAGACATAGAGGTGCTCTCTGATTATGTAGCCCAGGCTGGTATGACCCTGACCCTGAGCAGCATCTTGCCCTCACCAAGAATGATACCACAATACAAAGACAAGATGATCAGCTTTAACAATTGGCTCAAGTACTGGTGTCACTCTAAGGGGATCCAATGTCTGTCTGCCTGGGATGACATGTTGGACAAGCCACGCTGCTTCACAAGGGATGGCTTACACCTGTCACCACTGGGCTTCCGGATATTGGCTAAGGCTCTTGCCACCCCCATAGTGCCTTTTTTAGGCAAGGCTCAAAAGACAAACCCACCTCCTTAGAAAACAAAAATGGAAAAAAAATAAGGGTAATGCTGCTCAACGCCAGAAGTCTAAATCTCAGTGGGAGGGTGGCCTAATGGTTAAGGTGTTTGCCTTACAAACACAAGGTGGATGGTTTGAGTCAAGGGGGATAATTGGCTAGGCTTAAAATGGCTCGCAAGGGCAGTTAGCTTAGTAGTAGTACTAACCTAAGATGCAGGCACTTGATGCACTCCTCAGCATGGAGAACATCGACATCTGTGCAGTAACTGAAACCTGGTTCAAGGCTCCTGAGAGCACCCCAGCACTACCAGGCTATACCTCGTATCATGCTTTTCAGCCCCAAAACCCGGGCCGAACCACAAAGGGAGGGGGAGTGTCCATATTCATCAAGGACACCCACACCTCCAGGTTAGTAGCAACACATGAAGCATCAGAGACCATACAGGTGCAACTAACCATAGGCAAAACTGCTATACAACTGGTAGCATGTTACAGACCACCCTCCCAATCTCAAGAACCCCACTCAGCCTTCCTGAAGACATTGGAGGATATGAATGTATCACAAAATACCATCATACTGGGAGACTTCAACTACCCAAACATAGATTGTGTACATTATTCTAGCCCTAATACCCTAGCCCAAAGGTTCCTGGAATTCATAAATTCAAATGCACTGGAACATCTGATCACCTCTCCCACTAGGGGAGATAATATACTAGACCTGATCATCACAAACATGGGGACAAAATGCTCCACACCGGACGTATACCCCTCACTAGTGAGATCTGACCACAAACTAATCACCCTGGATATACATATCCCACCTCCACCCCCAGCACAAAAGACCACAGTGAAAAACTTCTCAAAAGCAGACTTCACTCTTCTTAAGACTGAGATGGTATCCTTTAAGCCCACTGTGCCAGTGGATACCACATCCCACAATGCCGAATCCTTCACAAATGCTTTCTATGGACATCTCCAAGAATGCATGGATCATGCAATCCCAAACAAATGCAGGTCCCTCTCCACCAAAGGTAAGCATCCTGTCTGGTGGACCTCAGCCATAAACAAATTGTATAACAAAGAAGGAAGCTACTGCATGTCAGAGCAAAATCCCATGAAGAGAAGACATCTCTGATCAACATTAGCAGAAAACTACGTTCTCTCATAAAACATCCAAGGCCAACTTTGAGAGAAAAATCGCTAAGGACACTAAAGATAACCACAAAGCCTTCTTCAGCTATGTTAGAAACCTGGGCAGAAACCCTCAGATATGCTCAGAGTTGATTCACAACAACAAAAATACACTGAACCCACAGATATTGCCAACATTCTGGCTGACAGGTTCAGTGCAAATTTCTCCCCTCCTTCACCCCCAAAAGAAGAAATACTTATCCCAGCTGAATGTAATCTCACTGTCATCTCAGATGTCCAAGTGAGAACCACCCTAAACAAAGCAAAAAACACAGCATCAATGGGACCTGACGGTATCCCAGGTTGCGTGTTACGTGAACTCCAAGAGGAGCTAAACCCACACATAAAAATGCTATTTAACCTTAGCCTTACCGGGATATGTACCTGAACACTGGCGTACAGCAACAGTGGTCCCACTCCACAAGGGGTGCCTCTACAGACCCTGCAAACTACCGCCCCATAAGCTTAACCAGCCTGGTCTGCAAAGCTATGGAAATAATCATTATGGAACTCATAAACAGAGACATAGGGGACCTACAGACACTTGACCCCACCCAGTTCGGCTTTGTAAAGGGCAGATCCTGCCTTTTAAACCTGGTTGACTTTTTTGAAACAGTCACTAGAGCCATTGATGAGGGCAAAGCAGTCCATACAGCATACCTGGACTTGGCTAAGGCCTTCGACACAATACCCCACTCAGGCATCATAGATAAGCTCAACAGCTTAAAAGTAAACCCTTATGTCACTAGATGGGTTGCAAGCTGGCTAAAGGACAGAACCCATAAAGTTAAAATCGCTGGAGCAATGTCAGACTCAAAGCCAGTCACAAGTGGTGTCCCACAGGAATCTGTCCTGGGACCCCTCTTGTTCGGCATTTACTTCTCAGATGTTAAAGCAAACATGGGAGGGTTGTGGCTGACAAAGTTCGCAGATGACTGCAAACTAGGTGCCATAGTCGATACACCAGCAGACACACACATCCTACAAAAAGGCCTCACAGAAACAGACAACCGGTGCCGAAGTCACGGCCTTAAACTAAATGCCAAAAAATGTATAGTCATCCCCTTTGGGAAAAACAAAGTACCCACAAATTATCACATAGGCAGCAACCCACTGAGTATGGAAAAAGTAATCAGAGACCTAGGGACCCAAGTAGACAGCGACCTCTCATTTGACACCCACGTTGCCAAAGTGGTTAGAAAAACATTCTACCTTGCACACCTCATCATGAAGGGATTCACATCCAGATCCAAGGATGTCATTGTACCCCTATATTCCTCCCTCATCAGACCCATGATTGAGTACAATGCCCCATTTGGTATGTACCTCACCCGGCATTTGCAACAGCTGGAGAGACCACAAAAGTACCTCACCAAGAGGATCAAGGGTCTCCAACATATGTCTTATTCTGCCAGACTAAAGAAACTTCAGCTCTGTTCAGTAGCATACCGCCTGCTCAGAGGTGATCTCTGCCTGACGTACAAGGCCATGTCAAATCAGGATCTGATGGACATGCTCCACCTCAAAAAATCCAAATCCATCAGGACCACGAGAGCTAAAGACTTAAACCTTGGCACAAGTATGAATAGGACATGCTGGAGGGATAGATTCATAACCCAGAGGCTTCCCATGATTTGGAACAAGATCCCAGTTCATATTAGGCAGAGCCCTTCACTGACTCTCTTCAAGAGAAATCTTGATGAGTGGATGGGAGATCATAAGTTTACCCCAGGGGTCACATCTGTGTCACTGCTAGACAGGGGCACAGTAAACTAATTCTATTATATAAGGGGACCTTCATTGTGTCACTACTAGACAGAGGCACAGTATTCTAAACTTATTCTGTACATTTTGTACCATTTCATGGGGTGGCAAAAGCCACATCACTATGGCTAGGCTTACAAATGCCCCAGGGCAGATAGCCTAGTACTATACTATGAAACTATTAAACTATGCATATCATCATTGTCAGAGTCTGTATGGACACTAACATCGGTTTGCCTGCAAGAGGGACCCTGACCCACCTCGCCACCTGTGAGGGGCAGACAAGAAATGTAAATTAAGACCTGTACATTATGGTTTACTTCTACACACACACACACACACACACACACACACACACACACACACACACACACACACACACACACACAGAGGTGAGGTGGCACAAAGATATTACACAGACCTCTCATTACCCAACAGTCAACATGCATGACATATGGCACTCAACAGCATGCACTGCAGCCATACTCAATCCTTGTTACCAACATTATACAACTCTGTGATGCATGAGTTGTGTTAGTAGGTGATGCCCCTTCCCCTGGAACACACTGCACCCATGTACACAGTATTGCTGTGCACCTGTACAACACACTGGCATGTACTGTGCACCATACCTCACAAGTATACAGACCATTGCTGAATGTGTATATGTGTGGCAGTAATGTTTGCTCTGTTGCTCTCGGTCCCTATGTGTTTGTCTGACGCATACCCGGGATGATATGAGGCCTGATGTCAATAATTAATGCCTGTCCTATGATTTGCAGATTTCATCATCAGCAGTGCATGTATGTGCAATAAAATCTGGTTACACCGACAGCCTTCAAAGCTTAATGTGGATATGAAGAGTGTACACACACTTGTTGTCATGCTAGTCTCTTCTACGATATGCAATGGGGCCACAATACTGCAGTGTTAACATTACACACCTGATATGTGACAAATGACCTGTTCAATCCAATGTAGTATCAAACAAATATGTTAGTCGTGCAGATGCTGAATGAGATGCATACAATATATGGTTTACATAAGTGCGCACACCCTTAACACAATGGTTCATTGAAGCACCTGTTAAGTGAGCTACAGCAGTCACTATTCCTGAAAGGGGTATACTAGCATGGCCCATCTTCACTTGCCAGCCCTACAAATGTCCCCCAACTCTGCCAAATTGCAAGGTCAGCCCATGTGCACAGCCCTTGGAGGTCACACAGTGGCTTCACTATTGATGTAGAGTCCGGGGTATGTCTGACACAATTCATAACCTTTACTATGTTCAGATATAGCCATTCTTAGCAAGCTTTGGATGTATGCTTCAGTTCACTGATGTATTTCAAGCTGACACCCCTCCCCATCCTCAGCCTTATTGCAGATGCTTGACAACTATGGGCCACACATGAGTGTTATTTTGCAGTGTTCCAAATTCCAAACACCATGTCTACTGGCCTAGTTCCAACTAATGATCAGCAAACCTAAAGATATACACTGACACCAGCAAGCTAAATATTGGGGATGGTGGCCCTGATGTGGAGTGAGGTGTTGCTTGTGCCCCACATATATCTTTATGAATACTGTCAGTAGGTTTGAGCCTTGGTCTCATGACACCATTACACATTGCAACACATGCCTTTGGGTGACTTCATGTTATGCTTATGCTACCTGTAGAGAGCCCTGGATGATGTATCATGTGGGGCAACTCTTCTGTCTGATTACCCTAACCCATAGGCCACACTTATGCAGAATCCAAGTAATTGTCGACACAGGTACTGCACAGGCAGTACTTGCTAGACATTCCTGCAAGTCCCTCAGTGTTGATGCGTGTTTCTGGGCAGCCTTCATGACTAGTTTGCAACATGTTTTGTCATCTGTTTTGGATGGGCATCATCAATGTTGTCCCATACATCATACATACATACATGACTGTCTGCACTGTTTTCCATGGTATATGCAATGGTGAGGTAAGGCTACTCTTCCCACTCCTGAGTGCTACCTTTTGGATATGGGATCCATTTCATGGTTTGTAAGATGTGTGCAAGCCACGGCTGCCTCTGTTGCAGGTGAGTGGGCAAATGTCATGGACATACTTCTTGGACAGCAGACCATTACTTGGTGTGACATTGAGACCCTGTACTTGATGGAAGGTGTGTACTCAATAAGAGTGAATGCTGTCAGTACATCACAAGCTGCTTCCACAATATGTTATTTGGAGCGTGTGCATACTTATACTTCCAGTGTTTGTTAAGGTATGTATTTCCCATATCGGAATGTGGTATTGTGGTTTGCCATTTTTTATCTCAGGAACAGTTGCCATTGTAATAGTGGTGTATACACTGTTGTAGACACTGTATAAGGGTAATGTTTCAGACATGTCCATACTGTAGGCCATTTGTCCCACTATTATGTTCATCTCTGTTTACACATCTTGCACTGACAGGTTGTTAGGAATACTGCAGGACTCTTACATACCCTTCAGACATGCTACCATGGTCACCACTGTGATGCAGTGCAGTTAAAACCAACAATAAGTGAACATGTACAGCATGCATTAATGGTAGGTGGGTTAAATATGTGCATGGCAAATAGCATGGCCATAACATAGCAGGTGTACTGGCAAACCTGAACAAAACAACTCCATACTCACCAGCTACAGGCTGCTTCCCCAGTTGTATACCAGAGGGACCTAAATAGTTGTGTGAGAGAAGTAATGTCAGTAACCACACCTGTGTATTGGCACAGGGAGGGAGCAGCATTTCAGCTCATCAAAAGTACAAACCCACAATACTAGAGATCATGCACAGCTGTTCACTACTACACTGCAGCAATAGACTATCTTATCTGATATATGCATGTAGATGCTTTACAGATGAAAATGGATGAGCAACAGTGGTCTAGTAATGTGCCCTGGGGCCTTACCTGCATGCTCCTCATCCATTGTGTTGGTGGCACCCACCTCCACAGTGCTGTCTTCAGTCTACCTGCTTGTCTGGTGTGTGGGTGCCCCAAGGCTGGCAAGGAGCTCCTCAGCATGTGTCAGTGGGGACTGGATGGCATGACCTCCACCTGTGGATAGCCGGTCCCTACTAACTGCAGCAGCATGCTGAAGGGCATGGCAGATCAGATCTGTGCAGCAATGCCGCACCTGCTCATAATTTTGGTTGTGCAGGCTGACAACGTTTACCCTGTGGATGAGCTCATTCTTCAGGGCGGTCCTCTCCTACAGATCCCGGGCCCTGAGGCTGAATAGTATGGCATGATACATGATGAGGTACTGGATGATGGCATCATTTTCTAGGTTTGTGAATGCAGGCAGATGTTCCCGGGGCATTGTACCTGGAACACATAAACAGGAAAAAAGGTCACAGGACATCATACATTTGTCCACGTGCACATCAACAGTGGATATTACTTGCAAATAATCAAGACTATACCATAACACTGTAAGCTGTCATGGCTTTGACATCTATCATTACACTCCTGACCCTGACCTGTCTAGTTCCCCCAATGTTGGACACAATGGCATAATCCACTATTCACTATTCATTTCTGTGTAGAGGGATGATAGTGGCCATCTTCCATGGGGATGGTGTGTGGTTGATGGCATGTCTGTGTTTGACTGTAGTGTGTGATAGAACTGTGAGCACATGCCTGTGTTCATGTAGGAGGCAAATTGTGATATTCTAATGCCCCATAGAGTCTTGCTGTTGTTGCTGTGAGTCAGTATTATGTCCATGCTCACCTTTGATGCAGGCAGGAGTGTGGTTGATGTGCATATCTCCCTGTACTAATGTGGACAGGGTGCCACTGTTCCCATCTATGCTGTCTGATGCAGGTTGCCTGTATCCATGGCATGTGTGTATGAGGTGCGCTTTACCCCCAGTACAGGTTGACTTCTGTTACTGGCTCTGAGACTGAGTGCATATTTGGAGACATTGTTGCAATTGGCTTTGGTGGTTTGGATATGTCTGATTTCTAGTCATAGTCACCCTTACAGAAAGTCACCTGTGAACCTACATGCTTGCTGAGATAGAGCTGCACTTGCTTCCAAGTTGTGGTCTGCACCAATGTGTCCCTGTGCAGCCACTATAGCAACTTATTATGTGCTTTGTGTCTTGGTGCTGTCCAACAAGGGAGATTACTTTATCGTTGGTGAAGGATGGTTGTACAGGTCAGGTACTGCTGATTCCATATAGCTACAGTGGATATGAAGTGTACATACCCCTGTTATAATGCATGGTACTTGTGCAATTGGAACATGACCCCACAAAAGCACATGTCAACACAATCCCCACCTGTGATGTGTCCTATAGCCTGCTCAGTTCAATAGGAAACATAACAACCTGTCCTGTGGAAACATATGGGAATTAATACTCAGTACAGTAAGCCAGTTGAATGTGTTTGCACACCCTTACACTGATATGTTGTGTAAACACCGGCCGAGATGATTACAGCATCCGTTTGTCTTGGTATGTACTCTAAAGTCATATCACATCTTCACTGGGCAATGGTTGCTCATCTTCCATGAAACAACAGAATTGTACAAGTTATGGGTCACATTTGAGGTGAGAAACATTTTGACATGACTTTCTGTGGTCTCATTGGCATAGAGCACACAGACCTGGCATTCCAACAGGGCTGTGTACACTTTGATATCCAGTGTATATGTGTGTTGATATAGCTGTTAATGGTAGGCATGGACAGTGGGCCATAACACACTTGTACACTTCTCTGATTACTACATGATAAGCATGCCTACTGTAGTACCCATATCAGTGTCATGGCAATGCAACAATCAGCAGCAGTACACATTTTATTTTGTTGTTTGCAGTGACAGTGATATTACACACATGTGCAACATGCACATCCTATTTTCCAGAGTGCTTGTGACCCATGTTGTTACTTCTGTGCCTTTCAGCTGAACATATGCATACATACACATGCTCAGGGGATACCTGGTATACAGTTGTCTTCTATGTCATTATGGCACCCTGTATT